>NC_068359.1:65566986-65599486 GCF_020536995.1 Dreissena polymorpha
TTAAAACAAATTGAGTAGAGCGACGCGGCAATATATTGGTCAAGTGATATGGAGTTTTCAGTTCCTAGATTGACCAGACTGTTTAATTGAGAATCAAAACCTTATTGAACAATTGTAGTAGGTTTATGACCAGCTCAACACTTGTGATTCCCTCCCACAAAATACACAGTATAACATTGATGTATCATAATTGATAGTGCTCTTGTAAATGATATGGTTATCTCACTTCCAGAATGAATTACTGGGTGTGTAAATGTTGATCAACAGATGTTCGCAAGTCATATGTAAAGATTCTCCATTGCAAAGCGATCCAGACCTATCTACATGACGGAAAATAAAAGCGAAGCAAACAAGCGATGCCAATACTCGACTGGTGTTCAAATATTTGTATAGTTGTATTATGTTTCGTGATACAAAATAAACTAAGAAACTAAGTACGTGTCATTCTTTTGCAAGATGGAGTACTTGTATGTACACGATATCTTAACCACAACTGTTTTGAACAAACTTCTATTTCAGTATTGCTCTGTTAACAAAATTGACTTGAACAATATAGCAGAACATATACGATCGCATTTAACGAATCACCCGAATGCATCAACCGAAGTTGCGATACTTCAATGTTACGAATGCGACTCTATTGGTAATGTGAACCAAACTATGAAACAGCTAGTAACAATAATTGGTGAGCAATATACACACTATGTCTTAAATCCAGACGGATCACATGTAAAGTACTTAGCCACAGCAGATGAGTTTAATGTGAACTCGAAACGGTTTACCGAGCGGCGATTTGAAAAGGAATGTTTCTTCTCAGAGAAAGACAGTAGCAAAAGAGTTGTTGAACTAGTTGAGAATAACAGAAAAGTATATGGGAATTCGCACAAATTTGTCAATGAATTCTGCTACAATTTATATGAAGAGTATTTAGAGAACTCTGAATTCAAGGGTCGTTTAATTGAAAAACCGTTTGGCTTCCCTTTTCCATTACTGATGAATGCTTCAATGATTGCTAAAGAGACTGTTTTATTTGGCTCTGCAAAATCCATACAAATAGTCAATGATTCAAACATCACTCATTATTCGTATGAACACAAGACCCTTGCTTTCGATATAGAAACGATAATGGTTGATGATAGTGGTTGTAAAAAGGAATGTGAAATTATCCAATTGAGTGCGACATACCAAGAAGGAAAACGCTTGCGCCGGATAATAGGTATAACAATTGGCGATGCAAACATAGACCCTTCGTTTTACAGTTCTAACCAGCATCAGCAATACTTCGAAGAAACATTTCCTGAAGTTGAGATAATCTGCGTGAAAAACGAACAACAGTTAATAGAAGCGTTCATTGATATATGTACAGACGTAAAACCCGATTACTTTACTGGGTACAATGTTTTGGGTTTTGATTTTCAGATTCTGATGATGTCTGCTGAGCGCCATAAAATTCCGTTGTATGATCGGATAACCAACATGCGTGGATTTTACAAACCAATATCGTTAAATAAGTTAGAACGATCAGAAATTTGCCAGTTTGAAATAAACTACAATACGTTCCCTGGCATACTAATAAACGATTTGTACAGATGTCACAAAGGTGAAAAACTTGACGAACTCGCCAAGCAATCTTTTGGTTTTGGCAAAGAAGATGTCTCTTACACCGAAATACCAAAACTGTTTTATTCTAGCAACATTATGGACAGAAGTAAGCTTCTCAAGTACAACATAGTCGACTCTCTTCTTTGCGCCGCATTAATCAACACAACAGACAACTTTGCATCGTATACATTTTTTGTTATGTCATCAGATACTGCAAAAGTTCCACATTCACAGTTTTTCAATATGCAGAAAACAACAATGATAACGCCTATGATATATTATCGATACAAAAAGAAAAACTTGCTTCAAGATCTAAAAATCAAACCTTCGTCGGAAAACAACCGATTGATAGTCTCCGATATTCTGAAATATTTTTTATACAATGACAAGGATGTTTGCATTCCGATGGCGAAAGAGATGATTGATCAATTTGAATCCGGAGAAATCAAAACAAAGACGATCAGAAACCACTACGATTTCAATATGTATCATGAGTCGGCTCAAAGCATTGATTTTGATTTGGCTTTGAAGATTTTGGATGAACAAATACAAGCGGCAAAGAAAAAAAATTCAAAACACGGTAACTTGTATTACACGCTTACGCATTTGCTTTTGTACGTACGGTTTCTTATAGAACCAACCACAAAGCGGTTTGACACGAAATATTTATGCGATGAGTACTTTAAATACGAACAAGTTGGTCGCTATTCCATAAATTTGAAGAAATTGAAAACAATACACGTACTAGTAGAGGAAGAAAAAGAAATGTATGTTGAATTTACTCGTTTTATTGAACATCTCGCAAGCATTAGGTTGTACAAAACTCACACCGTAAAAAACATTTTGTCAAATTACATGGACAATGAAATGTCAAACACCAAATACAAAAAACAAGTGGAACAGTTTGCATATTACCTGAACAAAGACAAAGACGGATATTTAGACAACGGTTTGATGACCGTGATACAGTCGTATAAAGAGTCATGTGTTGGACAGCGATTCAAAGACGAGTATACATCAAACACATTCTGTGAAGAGGTGTTTAGACGCATTGGTAAAAACTTACTGATGAAATTCGACAAACCGTATACGTATGACGGTGCATATATTTACTTGCCAAACAAAGGGGTGGAATTTGAAAACCCAATATGTTGCTTAGATTTTTCAAGCATGTATCCATCAATCGCTTTGAGCTCAAACATGGGACCTGAAACGATTGTTACTCAAGACACAATCATGCGCAACAAACTCATTGCTGGGGAAGATTACACGGCGGTGAATATTTACTCACGCGACGACCACAGACAAATCTGTTTGAATCCGTTATCTAAAACCGAAGCCGACAAATGCTACGTATTTTTTCTTACTCGTAAGCACGTACAATCCATAACATGCGAAGTATGGGGAAAACTTTTAGACGATCGCTTGAAATACAAGCGACAGATCGGAAACCAGTCGAATGCCAGGGATAACATGCTTGTTGAAGAGAAAAGCAACACACTTAAAATCGTAGCTAATTCTGTTTACGGTATTTTGCCCTTAATTGGGTTATGGAAAATCAGTGCATGTGTCACATCGATGGGAAGACAACACATTCAACGAGTCGGTTCGTATATTCAGGATACTCGAAAGGGTACCATTGTATATGGTGATACAGACTCGGTTATGTTTCATTTTGGTCTTAACACACACGAACTTTGTAGCTCGTTCGAATCATTGGTATCAAAAGGATGGTTGCAAGAATCAGACAGAACATCGATTGATATATACAATGATGATCCCTACAAAAAGGCGTGTTTCATATCAGCAGCATTATCAAAGCGACTGGCAAACGAGCTGAACGAAATGCATATCAAACAACCACAACGGGCGATTTATCATCCACCTAGTAAGCTAGAACACGAAAAGGTTATGTTACCATTCGTGATATTCGGCAGAAAACACTATTTCGCAAAAGTTGTAGATACGGATAAAAACGACGTCCATATCATCAGAGGACTCGAAGTGCGAAGGAGAAATCGTTTAAAGGCAACTGAGATTGTTGAAACTACAATGTTCAAAGACCTGTTACAGAGAAACCCAAACACTTTTGAAACGTTTAGTGTTGCTAATTCAATTGTATCGGCCTTGTTAGATGGAAGTATAGATTTGAGCCTCATCTCGTCAAGAAAAAAAGTGTCGATTGCTCAAAAACGAATGAATGTAAAGGATGCGGGTTTCGAACTGTTCAAAAGAATGAAAGATCGTGGTGAAATTGTTGAGACAGGGGGTTTGGACAAACTGTCAATCGATGTAATAAAAGTTCAAAACTCAGCATCTGGCGTAAAGTATGACTCGCTAACAAATCTGCAGTCACTACAGGCGAGCAAACACAAATTAGACTTGGATAGCAAAGCTGTGGTAAAACAAATTTTGAACGAAGTGGTGAAAATCATGGCAGTTGTACACACACCAGAAACGTTTACGTATTTCGGAAATTTGATAAAACTAAAAACAGTAGCAAACCCAAACAGACAACAATTCGAAAACTTCAGAAGACCAGAGAATGAAAAAAAATCCATATACAAGGACGTTCCTGCGAATTCAACAAATAACACTCTCCATAATTATTTTCAAATAACTTTGAGTGGAGAAAAAAGAAAGTGCACCAGTGAATCAAATAAATCTGAAAAACGTTTGAAGCAGATGACATTACCGTTTTAGATGCGTAACAGTATGCTGTGTTTGTGGCTATTGTCTATGCTCCTGTTATATGAAGTGAAATGTTCCCGATTCAATTTCTATATTGATCATAGCCCCAGTGATAAAACGATACAATACTGTACGTGTATAGGGAATTGCAACGATAATAACACACTGTTTGGTCTAGTGTATGGCAATATATGCTATCATTTGGTGTCGGAAGAGTTACCATTTTATCCAATGATACATTCTCGCCCACTTAGTCTTTTGAGTTCTACATTTGTTGATGTAGTACATATGTTAACGTGGCAAATGTTTAAACTGACAGACACATCACATATACGGTTGCAAATAGGCAAGGTTTCAGACACGATGCTGAGACTACCTTCTTTGCCAATACACACATTACACTGCCCGATATATGATATCGAGACCAACATACTGCTCGATGACGTTTATTGTCAACGGCGTTATGAAATTTTCGAATCACGACCTACGCTCTACAACAAGGTTGCAGTAAAAGTAGACATGAACAAATTCATAGATTCATATACCAATGATACAGGTTGCTTATCGTTTAAATATTCGGATGCAGTCGAAGAGTATGTACAGATAAACAGTCAAGAAAAGTACAATCAAATGTGTAATATTGTGTTCAAAGAAGCAAAAATAAGTCGAAATTGGTTTTACAAGCATAGTGCGTTTATTATCAACTATAATCACACAAACATATCATTGACAAACGAATATTTTATGCATATACCGGATCACACATACTACAAATCGCCTAATGGTTGCCACATTGTAGTCCCTAAAGTGGGCAAGATATTTCAACAACCGTCGTGTGAAGATGCAGAACGGGTTTACAAGAAAAACATTCTTCAGAAAATGAGGGCTACTAGGCTCATCGAGGACTGCTGATTACTTGTTTTTGTAGTAATGAATTGTCTGATTCAAGATATCTGTGTTAACCAAAATGTATTTCGTGTCTGAAAAGTTGTCATACGAACATAGCTTTATTTGAATAAAACCTGGATGTAATTGCTGAATTGATGTTTGTTTTGTGTTTTGATTAAACTTCAGAATATACTCGTTACATTGCGGTATGAAATAAGTATCGTAGACATGTAGATCAGTCAATGTATGTTGATTTTCTGTCTGCACTGAAGGCACAATTAAGATTTCAGATGACTGATTTTCGACCGTACGCACTGTATATTGTATAGAATTCGAAAGCTTCACGTGTTCTATTTCGGCAAAGCTTTCCCATTGTAGAGCTTTGGTTTTTGTTACTCTAATATAATTACTACGAACGATGTCCAAAATGAAAACTGTGCCCAAGTTAGATTTGGCTAATTTCAAATCATTTTGCTCGGAAATCGGTATAGGCATACATATTGTTTGTTTGTCTTCTTGAAATAAGTCAATTATAGTAAGTTCGTTGTCGGTCAAGACAAACATTTCATTGTCAACAGTCAGGGATTTCGGTGGCACGAGATAACTATGAATGTCAAACATTTTAGGATTAATCGGTAACGGAAGCCACCGACCTGTTTTACCACCCGTGTAATAGTAGCACAAATCATTATCCATCGAACTAGTTGGTATTGCGATGCAAGTAAATCTAACCTTTTCGCGAATAGATTCTTGTGGAGAATCAGACATAATCGGTTGTAAACGTGTTCTCATATCTATGATTTGAACTCTGTGTTCATTTGCCCGTTCGTTCAAAATTGAAGTTTTCAACAAATCGGTAAGATTGGCTTCGCGACAGACACGCTTAAAATGCTCTAATATACGAGGCGGCATGATTGTAAATTGAAATGTCTCATTTACCATCGCCGCTAGCAAATTCCAATTTCTTTCACTAAATATATCACCTTTTTCGATAACCATATCTTCTAAATTTTTCGACTAATGAAGTTGGTTCGATTGGCTTTTTCAGCACAGTTTTCATAGCGTATTCTAATGCCGTCCGACTTCGATTTTAATGCACAAGGTACAATAATAGTGTAGGAATCCCTGTTATCGCCCATATTTTGCTCATAATAGTATTCAGTACTGCTTTGTGTTGTAGATACTGGAAAGCTTTTTGGTTGTTGAACTGTTAATGTCATTTCTGGATCTAGCGGAAATTTGAACGCGGGACTGCGATTGTTATAATAGTAGTCACCATCGCATTGTGTAGCAGATACTTGAGGTATTTTTTCTCGTTTTTGTTGAACAGTCAATGTCATTTCTGGATCGAGTGAAAATTTGAAAGCTGGACTGCGATTGTTGTAATCTACAATAGAGTCAAGCAACATATCTTGTGGATCACTTACTATAGCATCAAATACATCGTTAGTTTTTATATCGCTCAACGAGTTGAATAAGGCAGTGTCTTCTAGCGCGCTAAAATCTAAATCGCATATATCTTTAAAGTCATATGATGGCGTATTCATTGGAGTATCGGTATCCATTGGTACATTCTGCGTTTCTACCACGACATTGATAGAGTTATGTTGTAAGTGCTTGTTATATTTCACAACCGCATTAAAAACATTGCTGAAGCAATCAATGCGATGTAGAACTAATCCTCCTTTGCACGCATCGTCACATGTGTACACTTCTGGAGGATCTTCAATATTTCCATTGAATACATAAATGGAACATTTTAACAGTAATGCGGCAGCGTGAATTTCCATCGGTTTAGCCGAAACACCCGATGTTTGAACACTCCGGCTCTTTAAATACGGTTCGATATACATACCTTCTTTTAAAGAGCAAAGTTTGTTTAATTCATATCTGTTAACTGTATCATTCATGAACTCGAAAACTCTAGCACGCATTTTGTCATGATATGTTTCTTGACTTGTTAGCAGATACGATAGACTCCTGTAAAATGTGTTGCCATCATTAACCATTTGCTTCGATTCAAATGTCGTACTGCTACTTTCAACACTTGGCAGCTTGTCGTTTAAACCACCAAAGTATTGATCGCCACACCAGATTGCATCAACCAAAGATTTTCGTTCTTCTTCACCAATAAAATCTGAAATGCTGGATTGTTCCTGTTGTTTAACTGGTGCAGCTATATTTTCTATTCTCTTGCGAGGTATAACTAACTTGAGAGCGCACTCATTCTTTTTGAATGAATATAGCCTATTGAATCTAATAACGGGTTGAAAGAATTCTGGTTGTAAATTTTTGTGCAAATGCAAAGCATATCGAATTGGCTTTGCACGTTTGTCAACGCTCTGTGGTGTGATTTTGATAGGCAAACAACCCTGCATTATGCTGTCTTCCGTAAACACGTAAATCGATAAATTGAAAAAATGTGATATTGCTCTCAAGTCAATATCCGGAACCATATCGTTTGCATTATTGTAGTAAGAGCTATATTTGATTACTGAGTTTTTGCCGTACTCTTTGCAAACACGATTAAATAGATCAACATGTATATGCATGTGATTTATAACCGCGTGCCTGATTGTTGGCCAGTACTTTTCTTTTCCGAAAATGATCATCGAAACGCATCGATATAGGGTTGAACTGTCGCTTTCTGTAATCGGCATGGTCACATATTGATTTGAGTTGCTTTTAATAAAAGTGGAAGAAATACACGAAATATCCTTGATAAGACTCTCTTTAACAGAAGAAAGCTGAGGGTATGAGTATTTCGTTATCAAATCGGCACAAGCGACCCTTTCTTTAATGGTGATAACATCGTCGAGTTCTAAAGTGTTTTGATAATCTTGCACCAGATTAACATTTATATGCTGCTGCGAATTAGGTAACACGATTGCCATACTAGTAAAAAACGAATGCATTGTTTATCACATACATTTTATTCAAATAGTTTTTTTTTCTCATACAAGACATTTCCAAATACAAAATCTTTTTGTTCGTTCTTTGCAGATCGAACTGAAACAATGACAATAAATCAAACACTCATGCTTGTTAACTGTTCGCTTCAAATTTACCCTAACATAAAAATTACACGGATTTCTAGCATGATTGACATGATTTGATATGGCACAAAATTTTAAGTCGGAACACCAGTTAAAAACACCTTTACCCTGATAAACCAATGGCTTGTTCATGAAAATCTTTAAGACAAGTTGATTTTTGCTCGTTTTGAGTCGACCACCAGAATATCTGTCAATGGCTTCGATCAGTTTTTGCTTTTGTTTTGCTGAAAATTTGAAAGACTTTAGAGTGTCTTGTTGAGATGATTCCGTTCGTTTTGCACGTTTTACCAAGAACATATTTTTGTAAACCTGGTTGTTATCAAATTGTTCGATAATGTCTTGATTGGGTAATGTCATTTCATACATATATACTAGTTGAGCATCGGAATCACGATTGTTTCTGCTGTGCACAAATGCCGTTGTCATTTGAAGAGCATCCAGAAAATTGACCGTGTGTTGGTTGAAAAACACCGGTATAAGTGGTTTTGAGCCGTCTGGTTTCATATTCAACGGTAACCGAATCTCGTGAGCAGGAAGACCGTAGACCGATTTGTCAAATATATCCTCATCTTGAATCTGTCGCAAGTGATCAAACTTCCATCTGTACACATTTAACACTTTCAAAAAGGTATCAACAACTGTTCTGTTCATGAAGCAAACTGTTGTAAATTTCATGATTATCCGCAATCCCAATTTGAACTTAGTTGAATCTATTTTGTCCAAATCATCTCTTACGGACTCGTACATGTAAAACGTTGTGTTTTCCAATGTCACCGGTAGCTTTAGTACGTCGTTGCAAACGAATACGACTAATTTTGATATACTTTCAAAAAACGTCTGCTTGATGCTCCATTGATTGCCATTCAAATAGTATGCCCGAATGTACTGCTTATCATATATATCCAAGTCAGCATTTATTGTGTAGATTGGAAGAAAGGGATTGATGGTTTCGTGATAGTAATAGTCACTTGACGAGATGTGTTTTACAAGATTTATACAATATTGCACGTAACTATCGATCGATGGATTTTTTAGGTGATGTTTAATTTTTCTAACAATTTCACTTGGTATAGGTTTATCTATATTTGAACAGTTCAATACCAAAATATTATAGTCCTTACCCTTCCAAGATGACAACAACGGTTTGAATGGTTTCAAGTTGAGAATTTCAGAAGCAGCAAACTTATTGTCATTGTTGTATACACCAGCCAGCATTTCACATAATATTAACGTTGAATGCATTTCTATATTTGGTGGAGGATTTGTACCGTAGTATTTTAGTATCGAATCTGTTAAAACATGCTTGAGTTCGCCTTTTTTCACTTTGAAGTCAAACATTGATTGTTGATGATTTTTCAACAGATATCGTGTTAATGTTGCCGCTGGTACAATGGTTGACTTGAAACCTTTGAATATATCGCTGTTTATATCTTCAAATTTTGATATATTGTAGTAGTCGATCAAGTTTGAAAACTGTCCCTCAATACTCGAGTGATCGTCGTTTAGAAAGGCGAGAGGTTGTACGTTTTGAAAACACTTTGTAAGCGCGTAACTAGAAACAACTCCTCCAGACTCCTCGTGTGAATACTGCTTTGAAATCTCATTCAAGGTTCCATATATTTTTAGCGAACATGCGGTAAATGAATTCACAACATTCTTGAAGTGCACAACGCTATCGTTCATATCTTTCAACGAATGTAGCTCATAACGTCTGATCATGTAACGCAACAGGTGATAATTTTCCTTGGGGTTTGTAGGCTCGATGTTGTCGGAGTATTTGTCAAATGTATCACTCAAAACGTAAAGAGCAACATTTGTACCGTATCGAAAACAGTAGTATGCAATAAGAAACATTTTGAACGGGTTGTAGTTCATATTTCTATACAGGTTATAGAAAAAACTATTTATGTCCGTGTACAATTTAATGTAGGTGTGCGTAAATTTAGTTTTGTTCTTTATATTGACTAAAAGACGTTCACCTACTAAATCACGAAGGCATTTGTTCCTAAAATACTTTCTTGGTAAAACGCAGCTATTATTGACTATTTCATTTACAAATATAGTCTTTTCAATTCGCAAAACTCTATAAGGTGTCGAGAAGTCATTTGTGTTGCCTTTAGACAGAGTGTGAAGGTACAATATTACAAACGATTCATCGTTCTCATAAATCTGTTCAACGCTCTCTGTGTTGCATAAAAACAAAAGCAAAAGGTCTGTGCTAGCACTTAACACAGACGTTGAAGCTTCGCCGTTAATTGGCAGTGTTATTGCCTTAAATACAGTCATGTTCAACTATTTAAATCGATGTTGTTTTCGCGTCTTGTTTTCACAGAAATGGCAAAGCACACCTTCCCTTCCAGTTATACAAATAAATATGTATACAAATGAAAGCGATGATTCCGATGACGATTTTTGCGATATGCCTGCAGAAAGCACTTCTTTGCTGACGTATAGTAATAAACACCAAGGGTCCGATGAGTTTGAAGCGCAATACCTTTATGAAGAAATTGACGAAACCAGTTTGAAAATGTACTGTATAGACAGGATACAATTGATACAAGAAGATCTAAAAGATCCAACTCTTACTATGTCCGAGCGCTGTGTGCATAAAACTAACCTCAGCGCAATGAATAATCTTCTTTCAAATTTACGTTTAAGCGAAAAAATCAAACTTGGCTCCTTAAACAACTCTCAGTACACAGACGCCGTAATATTACAGAAACAAGTAGTCTGTAATTTAGCTGGTCAAAAGGAGTATAGTGATTTGATTCGACCAGTAGTTTTAGATCAGCCGCATGTAAAACCGTCTATTACAGACTTTGACAAAAACATTAATGAGTATAGCCCAAGCTCTATACTGAAGCAACCAACTTCAAAAAATAATAAACATGTGAGCGAGCCTTGTTTGGCTGTATAAATACCGCGTACACTCCAGTTACAGTACTTATTTCATTTAACTCTCGTCATGTCTACCGAACAAGATAGTAAACAAGTAGAGACTGTTTTAACTAACAGGTCCATCGCTATCAACGAAGGAGCATTCTTACTTCGGCTCAACGAAACCGATATAAACGATGTAGACTTTTCAAAGCTATGTTTGTACGGCGATGCATTGCCATCAGCCTACTCGAGGTTTGTTACCATGATACCAACTGGAATATTTCTTCCACAGCTTTTTGCAGGAAAAAATATCTTTATGGAGCACAAGGACAATTTTACAAGGGTAGCTCTTTTGGATCACTTCTTACCGTATGCGTTTCTGATTAGGGAAAACGGGCACAGTTTGATTAAGGCGATGTATGATAAGTTGTTTCAGCTGAATACACCACAGCCACTTTCTCCATCATACAGTGAAACGTACAACGAAATGATATCGTCTGTAAAATTTCATCTCTCAAACTACAAGAAGAATGTTATGTTTCCAGATGAGGTTGAGATGTTACACGACAATGAAGAGCAAATCGTTGAAGACTTTAGAGCTACTTCTGAGCATTATACGGTGTTATTTGTTACGTATGCATCTGCAATCCGATTGCTCGACTTGAGTCCATCCGAGTTTAAGTTTGGAACTGAGGGCTCGAATCTACTGGTTACACTCAATAACAGCAATGTTGCTCTTTTTGATGGTGTAAGTGCAAGCAATGCGTTTAACATAAAGGTGCCAGAACGAATATGCAAAGCCATTCAAAGAGAACTATTAACAATGATGCAGTTTTTCGTTGGTTATGATCCTAGTGGGCAAGTAACTGACTATATAGCAAACATGAAATTCTTGTTTAAAAACCAGCTAAAATCGATTTCCTGTTCAAAAGAGGACAGTGTTAAAAACTATTGTGTATCTGCACTAAAACTGTATTTGTCAAGAAGTCTTGAACTAGATGACAATTTCACGGCATCACCAATATTGAGCGATCCGAGTTATGAAGAGACGATAAGAAAGAAAATATTGTTTCAGCTTTTGATGTTGCTTGATGTTGGGTCGGCTTTGAATAGTCGAAACATTGTTAGGAAGGAATTATCGAGTGGCAAACCAATACTTGTTTGCGCAAATCAATACACTAATCCGTTTAACGAAATCTGTGGAGCACTGTACGAAAATGTAAGCTGGATAACTCATTCACTATCAACGTGTACGTTTTATACCAGGGTTAAAAATCGCAAAAGTTGTGAAAGTTGCGGAAAACATATTTGTGCCGTTAACATTCCGTCACTATTGTTTAACTTTTCAACAAACGCTCAATCTCTGAAAAGGGAAAGATCTTCTGCACTGCTGTGCTTTCTAACGTCAAATCCGTTTAACAAAACGGGACCGTTGGGTAACCTCAGAAACAGCGATACAAAAGAAACATCCGATGAAGCAAACACAGTGTCGTGGGAAAAACATCACAAAAATCTGTTAAACATGCTTTTCGAAAACACACACTGCGATTTAAGTTTGTGTGTCGATAACGACAAAACGACGGACGCCAACATAGACGAAAGGGCTGAAAAAGTCATAGAGACTATATGTTTACAACTGGATAATTGGCTTAACATGTGCGATCAATTTTACCAGGAGTTAGAAGATGGTCCCGAAACTGTAATGCAAGCAAACAGTATTGAATCTGAAATTCGCAACGTCTACAAAATTACAGCAAATCTCGATAAAGGATTTACCAACGTACTACTCTCTGAAGGACTGATGTATCTGTTGCGGTGCATATTATTGCACGAACAATCGGACTTTGAAAAACATCCAGTTAATGACATCTTCCTTAAAGTACGCCCACTGTTTTTAGACAACAAATCTGGCTTCAAAGTGATGCAGTTTCAAAGTACAAAAGACATTTCTATTCCAAGAGTTGGTGTGAAAACGCATCTTGATGAAGACATTGAAATAAACATCCAAAGTAAGCTAACAAAAAACTATAAGTTCAACGATACATTGTACAATGTGTCGTTTAAGTGCAAAGCGTACTTGTTTGGAAGGTACAATGAATTGAAAGGAAACGGTAAACGTAAAACGAACATGATTCAAAATATGTCCAACCAAAAGCAGTCATCATCATTTAGCAATAGTTTTTTGTATTTCAAGAATTTCTGCTCCAAAAAGGCGTGCGATAGTCTCGGTATTCATGAAGACGAGTTTTCCAGACACGTTTTGAATGAAGTTAGAGACGACATGTTGGACAAATATGCCAATTTGTTCAAGTATACAACTCAGTTTAAAGTTGAAGATTGGTTAAGCGTTGCATATCTTATCAGCGTTGTTAAAACACTAGAATACCTTAAAATTCAACCGTCGTACGACAAAATTGGATTTCTTACATTCAACAAATTGGCTAATGCTAACAACGGTTTTACATTTCAACAACAGTTACTTGACAGTGAATTCAATGCGTTCGAAACTCTGTATGGTGTGAACTGTAACTTGACCGCATTTTCAGCCGATATTCAAGGGACCACGTTACATTTCAAGAAATGCTCCATTAAGCCGCTGGATTCTCACACCGAACTACTCAATTCGTTTTCAGCCAGCAAAATGCACCCAGGTCCACCGCTATATTATATGCCATTGTCACCGAACAACAGCAGCTTGAAAACAACCAATTGCAATGCGAACTTTTTGTTGAAGTTTTTAAACGAAGATCAGTACAAGCTAGAAAAAGACGCCGCGTATACCGACTACATTAAGAAGAATAGAAAAAAGTTGTACGATTGCGTTTTTGAGGCAACGTTTTCCGATCAAGGTTTGGATGCAAACAATAAATACAAACCAGAAATTCTCGAGGAAATGATGGATGAGTTTGATTCAAGATATCCGATTACTAGTTTTGTTAACGAGCAAGTTCACACATTTGTCAAACTTGTTTTAGAGAAATATTTTGATCAAAACCAACAAGCCGTCAATGTAGCTGCAAAACGGATCAAGGAAATCAACATGCGGGTGAAAAACAGAAACATAAAACGAGTACACAGTGAAATGATCGCTCCGAACCGTGCGGTAGACGAAGATGATGATGAAGACGAAACTCAGTTCCTAAACAAAAAGCAAAAGTTGTAGTAATATGACTGTTGCGATACTTGTACACTTTTTTTCCAAACACTGTATTGTTGCTTGACAGTTTGATCGTAAAAAATGTATAAACGTTTGTTGTGTTCATATGTTTGAATAAAACCATGATTTTTCAAACTCATTCGTATTCATTTCATACATCATACGAGATGTTTGTGTCATCAATGCTAACACTGCTAGTGTTGTTCACATTCTATAACTGCGTTGTACTAAGTATGATACTGGTCAAATATAACCAACCGGTTAAAAAAAATGTATGGCCACACGCAAGTCAAATCTGCACGAAAGAAATCAGTGTGTGATTATGATGCTTTTTTTACTATATACGACGAGCAATCGTATTGTACATAAACAAACATCAGCAATGTATGCGTTAAGTGCACTTTTGTATATTCTGTTGGCGAATTTAACATTTGCCAATGATTGTGAATGTGGTGAACACTGTAAAAAGTTTAGCGGATACATTAACGCAGACATGAATAAATGCTTCTTTATTGCGAATGTCAACCAAATGGATAATACAGGTCTAAAAGTAAACGACTTAGCCACTGAAAACATTATCATCAACAACTTGCTTGGAGGTGCTGTATCAAGTCCGACCCTGTCAATTATCAATGAATCCAACTACTCGTTCAAACGGCTTAGGCAAACATGTGTTAGCATAAACTGTACACAATCTGTTTATGTCTCAACATGCAAGTGTTCAACAAATGAAAGTATTCTCAAAACCGTTTGGAACAAAGTGACATTTTTCTTCAAAAACTACAACGATATATTTTGGTGTATTATTGGTTTATTAGCCGTAGTCGTTTGTATAACCATAGTCAAATGCGTTATTTGTTAGCAAAAAACATTAACGTTTTTGCCGTCAAAGTATTGTACCATATATGATTCATCGTTTTCCATTATGGAAACCCTTGTCAATAAAATATCAAACAAATCACATTGCTCAGTATTGTCTTGTTCTTCAATCCTTTGTTCATACAGACACTCGGGAGTGTTGTCGATCTTGAAAGGTCGGTGCGAATCCAAGAAAAATAGTCTGAAGTTGTTGAGGTCAGATGTATCTGTACAGTATAGATCGTATGTCAAACATAACAGGCAGCTGTCCGTTTCTATCGTGTTGGCGAGATAGTCAGACAAGTGTGTCAAATAGGATTTGATGTCAGTTTCATTCTCATATTTCATAAGTTTTACGAGCTCATACACAAAGGGTGGATGAGCAATTGAAAAAGGTATTTCGCTATTGCCGTTAACAAAAAATTTTGAACCTGCCAATATTCTTCCCTGGCAGCACACGCGAGAGCATGGGGTGTTTATCAAATGCACCTTTTCAAGAAGATGTTGATATTCTGGAAATATGTTGCACTGATCTTCCAGAAGTTGTATTAACAACGTCTGCCTAGGAACAATAGCTTGTAAAAATGTTTCCAAATCAAACACATTAAGGTCGTTACAGTTTTCACCGATATTAATGTTTAAATCAGGTTTTCGCTGCCGCACATATTGAACATCACAAAACGGCCTTTTGGTGGCAATGGTAAACAAGCGTTGAAATGGATCGATGAGTTCGTTTGTACTTCGACCATTCTCCGTATTAGTGATAACAAAAAGATCTGAGTTTTGTATTGATCCAATCGTTTCCTGAACGCAATTCATTTGATTGTTGAAAGTCATAAGTTCCTCTAGGAAGTCTTGTCCTATTGTTTCCATTTTAACAAATGGCTGAATACCACGATCACTACAACTAATATATGTGTGAAACATAATGCATTGGTAACAAGCCATATATAACGTGCAGTAAAGTCTCATAATAGTGGTATTGCCATCCTAGGGCAACAATGGCCATGACGGTCGATAAACTCGATTTAGCCGTTTATGGTACGGATTGTAAAGCGTTGGTTAAAGCACTACGACAATCATTTCGAGTTTTTGAACACAACTGCGATAAGCTGCCAAACATTTACAACAGATACTTGAAGGAGAAACAGTTTTACTCACTATATGTTCGCTCACATATGGGTTCTGGAAAGACAACGCAGCTTAGGAATGTTATACGAAACTTCAAACGATCATCGATGCTATCGAAAAAGGAACTCAAAGCGCTTATTATATCACCACGACAAATGTTTACATCATGCATTGTCAATAAACTGAATGACTTTCAAGACTACAGACAAGTAAAAAAGCCATATTCATGCATCAAGTATCCTCGACTAGTCGTTCAGGTGCAATCATTGAGACACTTTGAAGATATTGAAATCGACTCATTTAGCGTTAAAGGTTATAGTGTCGTGATACTAGACGAAGCGCATAGCATTATTGACGAGTTGTTCACAGATCTTATGACGCCTCAACAAAAAAAACACTCCATAACTACCTTTGTAAAAGTGTTACGTGCTATACCGAGATGGATTTGTTTGGATGCTCATTTGTCGCTTGATTTGATAAACATATTTAAGGCAATTGATATTTCAAGCGGAATCGATAAACATATGTTGTGTTTGATAAACACCTATAAACGAGATGACTTCAAGCTAATCTTTTATCGCAAATGTTTGTATTCGGCATTGGTCATACGATTGCTTAAGGCCAAATTGAACAAGTCAGCAACGTTTGCCAAATACAAGCCTCTGCTATGTACACAAAAGATAAAATGCTTATTCGACGATGAACATTCCGATACATCAGAAGATATCTTTCGAACAATATACATTAGAGACATGCTGCGTGGAAAAGACAATAGCGATTTGTTAGTAGACTTGCAAGATGAATTGGCGCGAGGTAAAAAAATATGCGTTACCACATCGACGAAAAAGCAAGCCAAACTGTTGCATTCCGTGTTTACATCTTGTTCTTATGAAGTTATACTTTTAACAAAAGACAGTAGCGAGGAGCAAAAGCGTAACTTTGCCAGCGAACCGGACAAATATCTAAAGGGTTGCCAATTGTTCATCTACACAACAGCATTCCAAGTTGGTATTGATGTGTCTGCAACTGTTCCCTACTTTGACATTCACTACATATTCATGGAATGCTCAACTAACGTTCCTTCGCCTGGTGCTTTCGTCCAAGCTTTGGGTAGAATACGAACGCTTAAAAGCAACACCTACAAAATAGTGGTAATGGATACTAGAAAACGAAATATACTCGAAACTCTAGACAGTAACTGTCTTGTTCCTTTGGATCGTAACCTTATCATCCCAGATTGCAATAACAGCATCAAGGAATTGTTGACCAATTTTCATTTCAAAGAACGAGCTATCGGAAAAAATCCGGTTTTGTATGTTGAAATGTTCATTCGTCTCCTTTCGTGTAAAGCTAAACCGTACGCTTTGATAAATGGCGAAATGTTTTCGGTAGACAATGTTGTCAACTTTTACAACTTTCAGTATTCATACAACGAATACAATGTATTTGTTGATACATTTATTATACAATACGAATGTGAAATTCAGCAAGAATTAGACAAGTACATAAACAATATATGGACACGTTTGGAAACAAGCTCTATTTATGTGTCAACGCTAGTCAACAACTTCGATGCCTTCATTCAACTACCAGATAACATGAGCCGAAGCGAGTGTTTGCTAAAGGTGTGTGAATTTACCTCTTTTTCTTTCGGATTTGTATACACATATATATTTGGTACAGACAACGAATTAAAAAAAAACTACTGCGAGCAAAATTTCAAAACATATTTGCCAAAGTGCACAGTACACGATCTATATAGGCTCAAATGTTTGTTTGGAACATTCGTAAAATGTTGCTTAACAAATTCGCCGTGTCGATGGAAACTGATAAAAGACAAATATCAGGTGCTCCTTCATACTTTCAAGAACGATATTGTGTTCTGTTATAGCAAATTTGTAAACGCGGTTGTAAGTCGGGCTGCATCTATTGACGATTTGTTTCGAAAGCTACTGTCCAAAACGCTTCGAGTGTTTGTATACAATGACTATGTTGACCTCACAGAGTTGAGATCGTATACAACGATCATAGATGTGAACAAATTGATAAGCTATAACACCACATAGTTAGTTGCTAGACTTTTAGCCAGCATAATATATCTGTAATCACATGTGCAATATACAATAAAATCAAGCAACCGAATAAACATTTCAGCGTTATTATTTCTGACGACATGATTTGCATTTGTGAGACGTTAACTGTTTTTTGTTGATATACATTTTTCCTTGTTACTGTTGAGATATACCTTTCTCATTTAGCCGGCGTTCAAATATGGTGCGATTGATATTGACAAATTTACTCTTATCGTGAGATTCAATAAAATGATAGCAATAGTTAGCACTGGACGAAGACTGATCTTTTCCATCACATACGTTAGATCTTCCAGTTTTCAGATATCCAGTGTTTTTCTCACAGCTTAAACATCTGTATGAATCGGGAAATCGTTCGTTACCCTGAAGAGTGACATGACTGTATAACTTAACTAACATGTCTTCCGTGGAGTGAAGAAAACTCATTTTGTTTTCATTTATGTGAAATTGTTTCCAATAATTGAACCATATGGAATCTAATACGTTGCACAAATCTGGTAAAGTAGTGGCGGTGTTCTCAGAACAAAAGTTATCATACAGGGATTTGTCATCATGACTCATTTCAATAACTCGAATGAGTTTTTCATGCGATGCTATACATGCTCGTAGACTAAACGAGACATTCATGTAAAAATAGTCATATTCGAAATTACCCAGATTGATCGAAGTAAGAATTTCCAAATTACATTTGATTGTTGGTAGCAAATGGGTTAAAACAGTAAACGACAATTGCTGAGAAGCCTCGGCGAAATATCGACATTTTTCTATCAACGACAATGCAACCAAAAATTCACACTGCGTTTCAGATCTTAGTTCAAATGAAGCCATAACTGACGTTTATAAACAATCAAACATATTGTTTCATATACAAATTTATTTCCGTATCGGTTTGACAACATTTACAAAACAGTTTGAAATTTGTTTGACCACATCACATAGTTTGTGATTGTAAGAGCGAATGAAGTGCCGCAAGGCTTCGCTTGAAACTGTTAGTTCTATAGCTTCGTGTTTTCCCAAAATCATGTATGCGCGACCAAGAATCACAAACGGTTTCATTTTGTTTTGCTTGCATATCGGTTTAGCTTCTTGGTACCATTCAGAAAAGATTTCATGAAATATTTCTGGTTCAGCCATACCACGTCGCAGTTTTGCGAAATAGTTATGCCTAGGATATCCGATTAGCTCGCAAACATGCTCGATATTTGTTGTGTCAATGTTGTTGATGAACACTTCTCGTTGAAAGTAAAATGTTGAAGAATCTGGGACTGTTTTAGAGTTTTGACTTGGGCTCCCATTTAAACGAAATGGGAAGGCCGATACTATTCCGAACGTGTATCTACCATTACCCAAATCATTGGCTGCGATGCATATGGTTGTTTCTCCGTCGTACGTGTATTCATCGAATTTGCCTCTTTTCAATGTATCAACTAATGGACAAAAAGTTAATGCTGGTGTGACCGTACTTTGACTTGGTATTATTACGTGTATTTTGAGCTGCAAAAACTGTAGCTGCTGCTTTTACTTCGAGAAAGGGTGGTAATGGACAAGGGTCAAAATGTCTCAGCTGTTCATCTACATAACTGGCAATGCAAACATTTTCCTCTTCTTCTAGCTTATCATACATTGCTCGATTGCTCCACGAATGTTTCAGAAAATGAAGTATTTCGTGACAGAATTCGTGCCTAAATTCAGTAGTACCAGTTATCGCGAAAGACAAAGCGGCATACATATCCCTACATGGAAGTGTTGATAGCGGCCCAGTTTTCAGTTTGTAAAAGGGTTCTGGAGCCTCGATGTTAAACCTACTTTTTAAGAGGTTTTTTTGCTGACGCTTGTTCAAAAAATGATTCATCTTGATTAGCAGAACACAAACGAAAAAAAAATGTGTTAAATACATTTTTTTTGCAAAATAACTATTTACAGCAAATTCTTAGCTTAGAACCGCTTTAAATAAACCTTATAATGGCAACGTTCGCAGACGATGTATTACCACTTCCTATCACATATCTCCAGCGACATAAACTAGCTACATTGGTTTGGGAAACGGCATTACCAGGCAAACCGTTCCCCGGATTAAAGACTCATTTAGAAGTAGCACATGATGGTCCATTCCGAGTTAAACTCCTAGATTCAAACCAGCATTCGTTCTACAAATCGCTATCCTGGTATTTATTTGCAACAGAAGACAATTTCAATCTTGTACATAACGCCATTGTAAAACATGCAAGAGACAATACATCTGCCTTGAACAAGATATTCCTCAAAGAAAGGCCGTATGACGATGAATCGAAAAATGTGTTTGACTATTTGAGAAATTCAGCCAGAACAAATAGAAATGCGTCATTAATAGATGTTTACACAGCAGCACATTTTCTTAAATTTGGCATCGCGTTATTTGACTCTAAGGAACACACACAAATAAAGGTAATCGGACCAGAATGCGTTGAAAAACATACAGATAAATCTGACCATCTATTTGCTATTTTGCTATCATGGTCATCAAGCGGCGATAAAAACACGTTTCATTTTGCACCTATAAGATCTTATACAAGAAGCAAACACTCCACATCAGACGAAGACGATGAACCCGAAATTAAGCCATCGGTTATAAAAAGCACGCAAACTGAATTTGTGTTATGTTTAACAAAGGAAGAACTAAACTCCAATGTTGTTCTAGCCGACACTTGTAATAATAGTTATGTAACTATCCCATATGTTATTGCCAAAAACTACTCGGATAATCTAGCAGAATTCGTTGGTGAAATACTGGAAACCGGTATGTCGGCAACAACTTTACAGAAATTAAAGGCGTACATGATCGGACCCACTAAATATCTGAGTACAGATTTGAATGCTGGTCTGTACGAATTTGCAAGGCGATGGAAAATTCAGTCTCTTGTAAACGAAATTGATAATCTGGTATATCGCTCGTCGCTGAACAACGTTATAAATTTTGCAAATGATATTAGTCTATCTGATTCAAGTCAATTCTACAGGTATATAGAAACTCTTGTATATCGCTCAAAAATACACGATTTAAAGCGTATCCACATTAATTCAAAGAGTGAATACCACATTAAGTTGAACAGTTTTCTCGACAGAATGAGTATTGCTAAAGAAAACTCAAAACCACTTGCGTCCTGGTACAAGTTACCACACGTATTAGTTTGTATCGACACAGAATCTCGATACTTCGGACAGTACTTTAATGGTGAAACCTGGTGTTCATTGTTTCTGTCTGAATCAATAAAGCGCGTGTTGCCGTTTTTATTGGACAACAAGTACTGCGTGCTTAATGACACATTGTATTTCATTAAAGACAAACACACTTTAGGAGAAGTGCAATTGATTAACAATCATACCGGAGTTGTTACTTATAATGACATTCCGTTGGGGGTGTCAAATCCTAGAATAGCAATTACGTCGGATAAAACAACCATGCTATTAATTTCCAACGAAACTGATCGAAAAGTTGCAGAAGTTTTAAAGATATCTGATAGTCCTACATCGATATCCCCATGGCGAACTATCCCTCCAGAACAATACACATTTACATTTGTAGAACAAGGGTGTATTTTGTACGAAATAGAGAACTATAAATTATCGCTGAAAACAGATGCGGTAAGACAAACACAAGCACTCGTTACTGTTCACTGCTCAGCAAAATCAACAGAAATCTACCACTATGAAATCACCGACTGTCAAATATTTGCTGAGCGTCGAGCTACAAACAACCTGCATCGAGTGCAAATACCTAAACAGAAAAACGAAACGTCAAAGTTTTTTATTGTATCTTTTCCAGTTTTCGCCGAACATTTTGCAGCGTACTACGCATAAAACAAGTATATAATCACAAACAATTGTATGATATGCATGTATTACTGTAAAAACATGGATGATTATATGCAGTTCAATGAAAGTCTTGTATATATAAACAATTTGTCGATTACGTTTTATGCATTCGTGTTTTTGCTTTACGGGTTGTTCAATACACAACCAATGCTTCAATTTTATAAACTGAAGTTTTACGTGGTATTCATATTTCACTTTTATGGAATGATACTAAACGGACTACACGGTATAGTTGTTCGCCACAATGTCATAAATCTGTCATTGACACTGGATCTAAGTGTTTTTACGATATTGTTCTGCATTTTTGTTATAACGATATTTTGGACCTACTGGTTTTACCTGAGGCGAATCTACTCTATGGCTACTGGCTATCCGTTTAAAAGTTTCTCTCAAATTATGCAATGGGTGCTGTTTTGGAAAGCCAAGCACAAAGATTACTACGATTACGAAATCATGCTTAATGATGATAATCCGATCAATGAATCAGCTTCGTTCGGAGAAGAATCAGAAGATGAGGACGAAAATGTTCAAAACCCTTGGTTCATGTACATCAACTATCAAATTTTAGGCAACTATTTATTTGCACAAATTTTTAACATATTTGCTCTAATGTGTACATACTTAATCAGATCAATATCCTATATATCAAATTTACTCTTATCGTGAGATTCAATAAAATGATAGCAATAGTTAGCACTGGACGAAGACTGATCTTTTCCATCACATACGTTAGATCTTCCAGTTTTCAGATATCCAGTGTTTTTCTCACAGCTTAAACATCTGTATGAATCGGGAAATCGTTCGTTACCCTGAAGAGTGACATGACTGTATAACTTAACTAACATGTCTTCCGTGGAGTGAAGAAAACTCATTTTGTTTTCATTTATGTGAAATTGTTTCCAATAATTGAACCATATGGAATCTAATACGTTGCACAAATCTGGTAAAGTAGTGGCGGTGTTCTCAGAACAAAAGTTATCATACAGGGATTTGTCATCATGACTCATTTCAATAACTCGAATGAGTTTTTCATGCGATGCTATACATGCTCGTAGACTAAACGAGACATTCATGTAAAAATAGTCATATTCGAAATTACCCAGATTGATCGAAGTAAGAATTTCCAAATTACATTTGCTTGTTGGTAGCAAATGGGTTAAAACAGTAAACGACAATTGCTGAGAAGCCTCGGCGAAATATCGACATTTTTCTATCAACGACAATGCAACCAAAAATTCACACTGCGTTTCAGATCTTAGTTCAAATGAAGCCATAACTGACGTTTATAAACAATCAAACATATTGTTTCATATACAAATTTATTTCCGTATCGGTTTGACAACATTTACAAAACAGTTTGAAATTTGTTTGACCACATCACATAGTTTGTGATTGTAAGAGCGAATGAAGTGCCGCAAGGCTTCGCTTGAAACTGTTAGTTCTATAGCTTCGTGTTTTCCCAAAATCATGTATGCGCGACCAAGAATCACAAACGGTTTCATTTTGTTTTGCTTGCATATCGGTTTAGCTTCTTGGTACCATTCAGAAAAGATTTCATGAAATATTTCTGGTTCAGCCATACCACGTCGCAGTTTTGCGAAATAGTTATGCCTAGGATATCCGATTAGCTCGCAAACATGCTCGATATTTGTTGTGTCAATGTTGTTGATGAACACTTCTCGTTGAAAGTAAAATGTTGAAGAATCTGGGACTGTTTTAGAGTTTTGACTTGGGCTCCCATTTAAACGAAATGGGAAGGCCGATACTATTCCGAACGTGTATCTACCATTACCCAAATCATTGGCTGCGATGCATATGGTTGTTTCTCCGTCGTACGTGTATTCATCGAATTTGCCTCTTTTCAATGTATCAACTAATGGACAAAAAGTTAATGCTGGTGTGACCGTACTTTGACTTGGTATTATTACGTGTATTTTGAGCTGAAAAAACGTAGCTGCTGCTTTTACTTCGAGAAAGGGTGGTAATGGACAAGGGTCAAAATGTCTCAGCTGTTCATCCACGTAACTGGCAATGCAAACATTTTCTTCTTCTTCTAGCTTATCATACATTACTCGATTGCTCCACGAATGTTTCAGAAAATGAAGTATTTCGTGACAGAATTCGTGCCTAAATTCAGTAGTACCAGTTATCGCGAAAGACAAAGCGGCATACATATCCCTACATGGAAGTGTTGATAGCGGCCCAGTTTTCAGTTTGTAAAAGGGTTCTGGAGCCTCGATGTTAAACCTACTTTTTAAGAGGTTTTTTTGCTGACGCTTGTTCAAAAAATGATTCATCTTGATTAGCAGAACACAAACGAAAAAAAAATGTGTTAAATACATTTTTTTTGCAAAATAACTATTTACAGCAAATTCTTAGCTTAGAACCGCTTTAAATAAACCTTATAATGGCAACGTTCGCAGACGATGTATTACCACTTCCTATCACATATCTCCAGCGACATAAACTAGCTACATTGGTTTGGGAAACGGCATTACCAGGCAAACCGTTCCCCGGATTAAAGACTCATTTAGAAGTAGCACATGATGGTCCATTCCGAGTTAAACTCCTAGATTCAAACCAGCATTCGTTCTACAAATCGCTATCCTGGTATTTATTTGCAACAGAAGACAATTTCAATCTTGTACATAACGCCATTGTAAAACATGCAAGAGACAATACATCTGCCTTGAACAAGATATTCCTCAAAGAAAGGCCGTATGACGATGAATCGAAAAATTTGTTTGACTATTTGAGAAATTCAGCCAGAACAAATAGAAATGCGTCATTAATAGATGTTTACACAGCAGCACATTTTCTTAAATTTGGCATCGCGTTATTTGACTCTAAGGAACACACACAAATAAAGGTAATCGGACCAGAATGCGTTGAAAAACATACAGATAAATCTGACCATCTATTTGCTATTTTGCTATCATGGTCATCAAGCGGCGATAAAAACACGTTTCATTTTGCACCTATAAGATCTTATACAAGAAGCAAACACTCCACATCAGACGAAGACGATGAACCCGAAATTAAGCCATCGGTTATAAAAAGCACGCAAACTGAATTTGTGTTATGTTTAACAAAGGAAGAACTAAACTCCAATGTTGTTCTAGCCGACACTTGTAATAATAGTTATGTAACTATCCCATATGTTATTGCCAAAAACTACTCGGATAATCTAGCAGAATTCGTTGGTGAAATACTGGAAACCGGTATGTCGGCAACAACTTTACAGAAATTAAAGGCGTACATGATCGGACCCACTAAATATCTGAGTACAGATTTGAATGCTGGTCTGTACGAATTTGCAAGGCGATGGAAAATTCAGTCTCTTGTAAACGAAATTGATAATCTGGTATATCGCTCGTCGCTGAACAACGTTATAAATTTTGCAAATGATATTAGTCTATCTGATTCAAGTCAATTCTACAGGTATATAGAAACTCTTGTATATCGCTCAAAAATACACGATTTAAAGCGTATCCACATTAATTCAAAGAGTGAATACCACATTAAGTTGAACAGTTTTCTCGACAGAATGAGTATTGCTAAAGAAAACTCAAAACCACTTGCGTCCTGGTACAAGTTACCACACGTATTAGTTTGTATCGACACAGAATCTCGATACTTCGGACAGTACTTTAATGGTGAAACCTGGTGTTCATTGTTTCTGTCTGAATCAATAAAGCGCGTGTTGCCGTTTTTATTGGACAACAAGTACTGCGTGCTTAATGACACATTGTATTTCATTAAAGACAAACACACTTTAGGAGAAGTGCAATTGATTAACAATCATACCGGAGTTGTTACTTATAATGACATTCCGTTGGGGGTGTCAAATCCTAGAATAGCAATTACGTCGGATAAAACAACCATGCTATTAATTTCCAACGAAACTGATCGAAAAGTTGCAGAAGTTTTAAAGATATCTGATAGTCCTACATCGATATCCCCATGGCGAACTATCCCTCCAGAACAATACACATTTACATTTGTAGAACAAGGGTGTATTTTGTACGAAATAGAGAACTATAAATTATCGCTGAAAACAGATGCGGTAAGACAAACACAAGCACTCGTTACTGTTCACTGCTCAGCAAAATCAACAGAAATCTACCACTATGAAATCACCGACTGTCAAATATTTGCTGAGCGTCGAGCTACAAACAACCTGCATCGAGTGCAAATACCTAAACAGAAAAACGAAACGTCAAAGTTTTTTATTGTATCTTTTCCAGTTTTCGCCGAACATTTTGCAGCGTACTACGCATAAAACAAGTATATAATCACAAACAATTGTATGATATGCATGTATTACTGTAAAAACATGGATGATTATATGCAGTTCAATGAAAGTCTTGTATATATAAACAATTTGTCGATTACGTTTTATGCATTCGTGTTTTTGCTTTACGGGTTGTTCAATACACAACCAATGCTTCAATTTTATAAACTGAAGTTTTACGTGGTATTCATATTTCACTTTTATGGAATGATACTAAACGGACTACACGGTATAGTTGTTCGCCACAATGTCATAAATCTGTCATTGACACTGGATCTAAGTGTTTTTACGATATTGTTCTGCATTTTTGTTATAACGATATTTTGGACCTACTGGTTTTACCTGAGGCGAATCTACTCTATGGCTACTGGCTATCCGTTTAAAAGTTTCTCTCAAATTATGCAATGGGTGCTGTTTTGGAAAGCCAAGCACAAAGATTACTACGATTACGAAATCATGCTTAATGATGATAATCCGATCAATGAATCAGCTTCGTTCGGAGAAGAATCAGAAGATGAGGACGAAAATGTTCAAAACCCTTGGTTCATGTACATCAACTATCAAATTTTAGGCAACTATTTATTTGCACAAATTTTTAACATATTTGCTCTAATGTGTACATACTTAATCAGATCAATATCCTATATATCAAACATTGACGGAATTATACAATTAACCTTCCTAAGCATGGGTATGGTGGTGTTTTGTATAATTCTAGGTTATTTCGATTTTAAATACAGACGATTCACCAAATCGTTTATTATGCCACATTTGACTGTTTTGACAATACTTTTGGCATGGATGATCGAAAACTACAAACGATTTAACAAAGTAAGACCAGAGCCTGTTTCTCTTGTTTTATTTATTGGTACATTTATGCACACAGTTATTAAATTTTCGTTTCTTAGTGAATATACAGGGAGAAGAAGTTTGAAACAAAACTAGTTTGACATCACAGTATCGATGAGTAGTGCATTGACATTTTTGAATGCGTATTCTGTATTAGCTATTAAATTTTGTAAACTGACTATGTGTGTCTGTGTTTCTTGAACCCACAGTTGAAAGGTTTTGAGTTGATTCAAGATATCGTCACTTACAGATTCTATCGCAATGTCCATAGTTTTAACAATTTGCGAAATATGTTCTTTGCGATTTGCCTGTAGTTTGGATTGTTTTAATAGTTCAACGTTCTTAGTAAAAGCTGAAAACGATTCAGATGTTAAAATGTCATTTAAGTCAAAATCTGAAACGCCTTTATCAATTTCGATCTTAGTTCGTTTTGCCAAATCACCTATAGTATTTCGAAACTCATGTTTTGGCTCGTAAATACGAAAGAATTCTGACATAAGCGTACTGAATGAAAATGCGATAACCTGCAAATGAAGTTTAGCGTCATTAGCTTGGCTAACGAATAACTTCGAAAACATTGAAAGACTGTTAGTGTGATTTGCAACACATTTGAATGCAATCATAACGTTTTCAAGAATGCATTCAAGTTCCTTCATATTGTATCTCGATGGAGGGTCAACAAAGTACTTTTGTAAGTTGCCAAAATATTGATGTTTGAGACTACGAACTAAGTTAACAGAGACAGGTTTGGACATGTTTAGAAAGTATATGGTTTCACTGAAAGATTTGTGTTTTAACGTTTCTTTACTCACAATATGTCCTTTGTGAACAAATAAACAATGTTGTAAATACAACTCATTCATTTCATCGTTGTCACAACAAATGTCTCTAAACGATAATAGGTCGAAAAGACGCATTCTGCGACGCAAAGATATATGTTCAATTTTAGCAAAATATTCTTCAAATGTTGAATCACAAGACATCGTGTACAATAGGAGTGGTTTTAAAACGTCGTCCTTGAAAGATTCTGACATTCTCGTGCAGCCTTCAATATCGTATCGGTAGTCGCCCTCATTTGTTATAGAAATACATTCGCGAGGCTTGTCAGCCGCAATTTTTATCCATTTGTCTCGAAGTTTTGTTTGAAACGGAAGATATCCGGTAGCTGCAAAGAAAACGGTTATAGCCACAGACCAAAGTTAACGGCCACCGGAAAAACTTTGCGAAACCGAAATTTCGCAAACTTAAGTACCCTTTTTCTTGAAGGTTTGCTTATTTGTGATAAAGTATAAGATAAAAGTCTAACTTGTGATTAATAATTGGTTATTTTTGCTTGTTAAATGCGTTTTCTTCACTATGAACTTTATTTGCAAAGTTGGAGTTCCCATGGGATTTTTGTAATTTCCCATGGGATTTTTCATTATCCCATGGGAATTTTGGTTTCTCCCATGGGATTTTTCTCCAGCTTTTTTTATGGGAGAAAAAATCCCATGGGATTTTCAAAAACATAAAACACGTTCGTTTGTGCTTAGTTATCGATTTTAAGCATTGTTAAAGCATTTGTGCTTATTTTCGTTCAATTTACTTTGATAGAAAAAAAATCCCATTTTTTTATGGGAAAAAAAAAATCCCATGGGATTTTTTTCTGATTTTTAGAGATTTATTCATGTAACCTTCAGAAACACTACCTTTTAACAAATGATGCGCATTTCTCGCGATTTCAACGCGTTATATCGTGTTTTAAAATAATAAAAAAATCCCATGGGATTTTTTTCCCATGGGATTTTTTTGTCCCATGGGATTTTTTTTCCCATGGGATTTTTTTTTCCAATGGGATTTTTTTTAAGGTATAAGTTTCTAAAAGCTATATAATAATAATAATTATAATAATAATAATAATAATAATAATAATAATAATAATAATAATAATAATAATAATAATAATAATAATAATAATAATAATAATAATCGTGCTCAATATGATGAATTTGTACTTTTAAGCGACTAACATTTTTATTCGAGCCGATCGTCGAGTCCGAATGGTGAGTATAAGAGCAATTTACCTGTACAAATAAATCTCAATTGTGAAGAGAACGCTACCGTACTATAAAATAATCTTGATAATAAGTCATATCATTTCTCGATAGAAAATGAAAACAGTATCCATATTGATGTCAGCAATGTCCCCTGCTATGATAAATATTGACAAAATGAAAAACCTTGACAATAATTCCGTGTCTAATACGCATAAGATTATAGCAATCAAATTCATATAAGCATTGATAAGATAATTTGCGAAAATGGGTCTTATGTCAAATACGGCAAGCGTAGCTCCATTCCATAATGTCCGGTATTAAGTCACGTCAAGTTTCGTGGTCGAATTATAGCATAATAATCATTTTCACATTACGCGATTCATATGAGTTTCCCTACATATATTGTGTTAAAATTTATGTTACACTAATGTGCGATGATGAAAAGGGGATTTCGGTAATTCTACATTCGCCCGCCTAGTACCGAAATCCCCATATTTACGCCTTAAAGGGTCAATAGGTCATCGGTATGAATGGTTTTTGACTTCACATGAATGTTAAGGTGCAACAAATTTGATATTAATTTTAATTATTAAGCACTCTTGACAGCATTAAGTTGCCTTTCAGTGGGGATTTCGGTAATTCTACACTAGAACTTAAACGCGCGCCGGTACCGAAATCCTGCTGTACAAACCTTCAAGTGTCAACAAAATTATTATAGTGTTTTTTTTCATTAGCAACCAGTGACATGTATTATCTCCCATTCGGTTACTTCTTTTGGAAAATAATTAGCGGGGATTTCGGTACTGCTACATTCGTACGCCCAGAGCCGAAATCACCCATGTTTACGCCAATCCCCCATATTACGCCTTAAAGGGTCTATATGTCATTATGTTTGGGTTTTGGCTTTGCATTAATGTTGATTTGTACACAATCATATTAGTGTTAATCATTTAAACACTCTTATCAGAATATTTTTTCCATTATTAAATAGTTTATTAATGTGAAAAATGTGTAAACGAATGTAAAAAAGGTAAAATGTACATTTAAAACATTGGTTACACAAAAGTATATGTAAATATAACATGACATAGTAATAATAAGTCTTCAGAAAGTATTTTCCAAACAAATCTGATGAAACAAATGATATCGTACTACCTTATTTACAATATGCTATACACTTTTGCAATTTAGTTATCAATGTTTAATCAAAGCATAAATCAGGATAATATGTTGCCTCTTAGCGGGGATTTCGGTAATTCTTAACAAGCACATAAACCCGCGCCGGTACCGAAATCCCCGCTGTACAAACCTTCAAGTGTAAAAAAATACTGATTTAGGTTTAAATAAAGGGAACAATAGTATTTTTGGCCACCAAAAAGCACTTCCGCGTCAACAAAACGATTGAAATTATGTCAGAAACCCAGCTTTTCATTGTATATATTGCAATACACCATCGGCCGCCGAGAGCGGAATACTGCGCTTGGCCGCTAAACAATGTGGATTGCATCAAATTAAATGTCAATTTTCGATTTTATTACAAAATTAAACACTGCCTTTTTATAAATATGTCAAGCACGTACACTTAACAAAAAAATCGATATATCTTTATGTAATGTAGAAAAGTAAAGCGCTTTATATATAACAATGTTTTATAATGTCTCTCTGGTTGAGAAAAAAAACTAAACAAAACCATGTAGAACATATATGTTTTCATAATTTAAAAAAATATTTAATGATGCACGTGATGTTTTATAATTGATATAAGTTCACGTGTCATTGAACGAGTTAAGGGAGAAATGCGAATTAAATTACACATAATTAAAAAATGATAATATACTGTCAGCTTGATTTATAAATTGTGTTCCATCGCGCCAATATATTCATTGTTCCATGAAATTGTGTATAAAAGCAAAACGATTGAAATTATGTCAGAAATCCTGCTTTTCACATGAAATGATCTTTAACACATTTTTTATTCCAATCAGGTAATTAATAATAATAGGGGAAGTCTATACTGTGTATTAGAAACTTGTTGTGGTGATCCCTATCTTATCCGCTCAATACACATCCACCTGGCTACTGTACAGAAACAATTAGATTTACTTCCAAAATAACTGATTTCATTAATTGCTAACTTGTTGTCTACATTTTAAATTAACAACGATAATGGATCAACATCACCGTTGCACAATTATTAAGTTCACAGTAATCTGTACTTTAAATAGATAGCCTAATTAAAGACGGTGCTAATAAAGAACAAAGCGTGAATGTGGATATTAAGAAATTAGATCCTTTTTTGCATGACACTGGCAGTATATCATTTTATCTTATATAAATAAGCCACATTTAAGACATGGATAAAATTAAAATAAGACACATTTGCATCTTTCATTTCTTGAAAAAAAAATAAGCACGCAGTCACATATAAATAAGATACATTGAAGACACAGAAAAAAATAAATAAGACACATTTGCATCTTTCACTAAATTTTCTTAAAAAACATGTGAAACTGAAGAAAAACATTTATTACTGACACATTATTCTAAAAGTCGACTGACAAGTTAAGTTCAAAGAGGGATTTACAATTAAATAAGATCCATTTTCGCATGATGCTGGTTGTAGAGCAAGCAATACATTTCTTACTGACACATTATTCTAAAAGTCGACAGGCAACATAAATTCAAAGAGGGAACCACAATTAAATAAGATCAATTTTCGCATGATACTGGTTGTATAGCAAGTAGTCACATATTAATTACAGCTTGCATTAGTTGCAATAATTTTGTTAAGTGCGCGTGCTTCTGAACGTTGCGTTAAGCGAGAGTGTTGCCATTTTGTTAGTTTTATATTTTGGTATTATGTATGATTATTGCTTGTTTTGAATTTGAAATAAACGCTTTCTGGCAAATAAGCATCGTCTTAATTTTAATACAAATAATGAACATTTGACATACAAAATGTCCAATAACATACCGGCAATAACATTATATATATGTTAATTTCTGTGCATGTTTATACCGAAATTATAGCCGACATCGGCAGTTAGGGAAATTTAGTGACACACTTTAACACATCAAACATGCATGATAGTTCTTTTTTTCATATGATATTCCCC
>NC_068359.1:65604486-65679486 GCF_020536995.1 Dreissena polymorpha
AAAAGGAAATGTAAGAAAATTTAGAATGTAAGAGAAAATACGGTGGTTTTATGGTGTTAAAATCGATTAGAAATAGCAAAACCTAAAGACATTATCTCAAGTGTGATTTTCGAAAGATTTTATATGAATGTACACACACGGTAAAACTAGTCTATTAAAATGAAATACCTTCATTGGTTCTCATGTTTTTAATATTTATTAAACATAGGTATTTGTGAACACTTGTTGTTATATAATATTGAAATGTACACGCATACTGAACATAAAATCATTAGCATAACGGCTAAGTTGGTTTTTACTAAGATTGCAATAGTGTTTATTTTATTATTATGAATCTTATGAGGATAATTTTGAAAGTATGACACAGAGTATCTGAAGAAGATATATACATAATCACATATGTTGTTGTTGTTGTGGTTATTGTTTCAATATTTTTATGAGTATCATACATTCAATGACGAAGAGCTATTAATTTGTCATACAAACACCATAATTATTATTGGATTGCGGAGATTAAACAAATCGATTCCCTAGTAACTGATACATTTTTTGAGCGACAATTTGAAACTAAATCTTGTATTATTTAAATTTGATTATTTTAATTGCAGACTTTTTTTATTAACCCCAATTATTGTGTACGCAACGTTTCTTTTATTTAAATCGCTGAGTACGAAGCATCAAGCTATTTTTTTAATTAATTGACAGTGATCTTTAATGTATGTCATAATATAAATTAAAATCAATCTTAATTAAAGCTTGAGCGGTTGGTTTGTAATAAGTTTTGTAAATGTTGCTGTAGGATATGTATGCACAATAAATACTAACGCTCTGGCATATTGTGATGGTGATATGATTATATATTGCACAATGAATATGTGATGATGTTCTTGTGATAATATTGAGGCTATAATTAGTTTTTGAATTAAGCTAGCTAATTTCAAATAAGATACAAACACATCCCAATCCTAAAATTATCAGTAAGTTATAGTATTGTTTGCCTCTAGGCGCATAATTAATTGAAGGCCTAGTTTATCTGTTAATCCTCGCCCCATGTGGTGTCCCAGTGTGTACACTGATATTAATACACGATGTATTGGTCCACAATTAAATCTCTTATAAAAACATGTCTCTCAGGTGACTGAAAAATGGCTGTGTAGATACAACAAATACTACTACAACGGAGACTAAGATAACACATGTTACAATTAATTTGTCTTCCTTGCGTTCTTCTTATACGACAAACACTTCTAAAACAAAAAAGCAAAAAGCCGCTACTGCTACTGCTTCGGCTACTCTTACTGCTACTGCTACTGCTACTGCTACTGCTGCCGCTGCCGCTGCCACTGCCAAGGCCGCTGCCACTGCCGCTGCCACTGCCGCTGCCGCTGCCACTGCCACTGCCGCTGCCACTGCCGCTGCCAGTGCTGCTGCTGCTGCTACTGATAGTGCTACTGCTACTGCCACTGCTACTGCCACTGCTACTGCCACTGCTACTGCCACTGCTACTGCCACTGCTACTGCCACTGCCACTGCCGCTGCCACTGCCGCTGCTGCTGTTGCTTCTGATAGTGCTACTGCTACTGCTGCTGCTGCTGCTTCTGCTGCTGTTGCTGCTGCTACTGTTACTGCTACTGATACGGCTACTGCTAGTGCTACTTCTACTGCTACTGCTAGTGCTACTGCTGCTGCTGCTGCTACTGCTACTGCTACTGCTACTGATTCTGCTACTGCTACTGCTGCTACTGCTGCTGCTGCTGCTACTGCTACTATTGATAATAATTCTCCTTCTACTTCTCTTTCTAATATTGCTAGCGATGCTTCATAATTTATTTTTAAATGTATCATTTTGTTAAAACAGGAAAGAACTGTTTTATATATTTTCTTAAAGGGATCTTTTCACGCTTTGGTAAATTGACAAAATTGAAAAAAGTTGATTCAGATTCGTAAGTTTTCGTTTTAGTTATGATATTTGTGAGGAAACATTAATACTGAACATTAACCATGCTCTAATATAGCCATTATATGCATCTTTTGACGATTTTAAAACCTAAAAATTATACAGCGTTGCAACGCGAAACGATTGAATAATTTGGAGAGTTCTGTTTTTGTCGTTAAATTTTGTGAAACTACGAAGATTGCTTATATAAGGTATAAAATACGTCGAGAATGTGTACTCGGCGGAATAGCTCAGTAGGCATAAGCGTTTATACTACAGGACTCTGCCAGGACTCCAGGGGTCACTGGTTCGAACCCTGCTCCGGGCAATGTACATTTCCTTTTTTTTTTTCTTGATTTTTTACTGGAGCTTTTATGATCCAATGTTTACATTTATCAATATAAAGCATTTAATGAATAAGTTAAAAAAAATGCCAAAATCTGTGAAAAGGCCCCTTTAAAGGTGTAAAGAATCTAAACTTTTCTGCGATTAAAGTTTTATTTAACTGGATTAGTATAGGCCACATAACAGACGCTATTGTACTGATTTGTACTAAACAACATTTTGTCATAATCAACAGTTTTAACATGCCGCAGTTTCCTTGGAAGTTGACCTTTGATTGGAGTTATGTATAAAACATTAACAAGGTATTTGTTGACAGTTTGTCCTGTCACGATTATATATTAGTTGAGCCAAACGTGTGATAAAGATCCCTTTTGGGGTGGCGATAAATACTATTTATATTGTTCAACAGTGGGAGACTGAGAAAACATATGTTTACAATTAATTTGTCTACTTTGCCTGCTTCTTCTTTATATATTTTTCTTGCTAATCGTTTAAGTTTAGTTTTAGTTAAGTAGGTATATCAATTTACATTTTTTGATAGATATTTATTTGGATAGTAATGGTATGTTTTATTTGACTTGACATCATTGAACCGGTTTATTCATTGATAAGATCGGGATCTCCACAGGTGTTTAATCTCGATTGTTAGGTGGGGAGAAGGGTCCGAATGATAATGTTGTCGTCGGCTTACGAATCACATTTCACAAGTTTTAGACAAATATGCATACGTTATAAACCTAATTTAAGTATTACATAGATAATAACTTATCTTTATTTTGATGAACTACGTTTAAGGTATAAAACTATAATTATCTATGTGTTGTGTGCCGCATACAGGCTCTAGGAGAAGTGCCCCCCCGGAGAACTGCCCCCCCCCCCAAAGATATTTCACTGGGCGGAGAACTGCCCCCTCACTGTTTTTTATAGGGCGGAGAACTGCCCCCCTGCTGATTAATAAGGGGCGGAGAACTGCCCCCCTGTCAGAATTGATGACCCGGAGAAGTGCCCCCTAATTAAAGAAGTTTCGCGGCGATATATAAAGCGAGTATTAAAATGACAATAACGCCAGTAACTTTCTTGCTATTATGTCTGGAAATTGAGTGAAATTTCAAAAATAATATAAAGTTGTACAAGTAATAAAAGTTATAAAACTGCAAAAAAAAATACCTGCCTCGGCATGGACGTCGCCATCTTGATAATCACGTGATTTTCGTCTATGTGAACAAAGAAAAACAAATCACTTTTTGCTAATAAAAAGTTTTCGCGGCTGAATTATTTGATATTTTCCCCTTAATTAAAACAAACAATTAGCATGCAATTTAATCCATCCTTATGCAAGCTGAAAACAATAATTTATTTGTTTGTTTTCGCCAATTACGGATTTGGACGGTTCAATATAATAAACCCGTATGCGGCTTTATTCAATATGCGGCTTTATTCAATATGCGGCTTTATTCAAAGCTAACAAGTTCTTAACAATTAAGGTCGGTCCGGTCTACCAATTAAAAGATCGCGGTGCTTATCGTTAACGGTAACAAGTTCTCTGCCTGCCTTATTAGCTGCTAATTAAAGCAACTGTTACCGATTTTGTTTGTTTGGCATGTCGACATGATCTGCTCAAAATGCAAACTGTTGCCGTAATGTGTGTATTTATGTATGTTATTTTGTATGTCACATGAATTTACTAAACAACATAAATAAATTGATTATGAATTCGACTTCACTTCACTTTTTTCTTCAAGTCAGCTAAATTATTGCCTTTGCTTTGCCTATTAATTTACTTTTTTATACGTAAATTTACGTTTTTTTTCCATGGGTCAATACTATCTTTATAATGTAAATTAAAGAGATCTTTTCACGCTTTGGTAAATTGACAAAATTGAAAAAAGTTTTTTCAGATTCGTAAGTTTTCGTTTTAGTTATGATATTTGTGAGGAAACAGTTATACTGAACATTAACCATGCTCTAATATAGCCATTATATGCATCTTTTGACGATTTTAAAACCTAAAAAATATAAAGCGTTGCAACGCGAAACGATTGAATAATTTGGAGAGTTCTGTTTTTGTCGTTAAATTTTGTGAAACTACGAAGATTGCTTATATAAGGTATAAAATACGTCAAACATGTGTACTCGGCGGAATAGCTCAGTAGGCTAAAGCTTTTTTACTTCAGGACTCTGGCAGGACTCCAGGGGTCACTGGTTCGAAACCTGCTCCGGGCAATGTTCTTTTCCTTTTTTTAATTTTTTTCTTGATTTTTTACTGGAGCTTTTACGATCCAATGTTTACATTTATCAATATAAAGCATTTAATGAATAAGTTAAAAAATGCCAAAATCTGTGAAAAGGCCCCTTTAATTCCGATGTAACTTTTTCTCAATAAGTACTGAGTTGCACGTCTATATTTAGTTGCGACACATGGCCAGTATTAACACGCACGCGTTTCCTGTGTGGATCTCGACTATGTTTCGCGCTCTTATTAAAACACGACTTTTACATGGCATTCATGTATAGTGAGTGGTGCAGATGCGTACCAAGGGCCTTAAACAGTATTATCACATGCCTCTAGACAATTTGTGTTATTTAGTTCGATAAATGGTAATATACTTGTACTGAAATTAAATTGTTACCGGATAAAATGTGTACGGCGATAACGTAAAATTACCCTTAAGTATTGTTTTCACTACGTAACTAATAACTAATATGACACCGGGGGGGGGGGGGGCAGTTCTCCGCCCCGACAGATTTGATGGGGGGCAGATATCCGCCTACTAAATTCTGACAGGGGGGCAGTTCTCCGCCCCTACCGATTTGATGGGGGGGCACCTCTCCGCCACCTTTAAAATAAGGGGGCAGTTCTCCGGGGGGGCAGTTCTCCGGGGGGGGGGCGCTTCTCCGGATACCCCGCATACATACCATCTTGCTTTTTTAAATTTGATCACAACGGTCCGAAGTCATAAACATTCATTATGCATGGTTGCTAAAGCACAGTGTATACTAACTAACCTATGTTTATTGTTGTTTGCTAGGGTTATTATTATTATGTTTAATTTTTTTTTTATATTTTTTTTTTGGGGGGGGGGGTGGGAGGGCTTTTATAGAAGATTTCAACTAGTCCTTCAATTAACGAAAAAAAATATTGGTATAGGAAATATAAAAGAGTAATAGACAGCTTCATTCATGCTGTTCTATTATGGTGTTTTAACGCATATAATTATGTATGGTTGATGAAGCACATTGTATGCTACCGATGTTTATTGTTGTTTGATGATGATGTTAAGTTGGTGTTGCTGTTGTTGTTAATGATGATGATGAGGAGGAGGAGGAAGAAGAAGAAGAAGAAGAAGAAGAAGAAGAAGATGATGATGATGATGATGATGATGGTGGTGGTGGTAGTAGTGACGACGACGACGATGATGATGATTTTGATTATGATAATGAGATTTGAATTAAATTAATGCGCAAAGATTTTTCTTTTTAGCGGCCAAATGCAGATATCTGCGCTCGGCCGCTGTAAGGGTTATGTAATATTTGCAATCTACATAGGAGTCAATAGCAGATACCAAGCACCATATGCTTATGAGAAACAAAAGCAAAATATTGGCAATCGCTGAAATCTCGAATATGACTTACTCATTTTATTAAATGAAAACCGGTAACTATTTTAAACGGTTATTATATTGCAACAACTTAGCGGTGTTTATCCAAAAGACCATTGTTATAATTACAGGGACGTCAATAGGCCAAACTATTCAGGAAATATGATTTGAGTCGTCAAGGATAGATTTTGAGATCAATGTACGTCCGATGAGATTTAAAGGGAGTTTGAGGCGTAGGGACAGATTCGTTCGAGTACGCGATCATTTGAGAACAAATTATGTTGAATCTTTATCGGAATTCCGGAAATTTGCGATCGGTACCGATTTTTTCTGGTTCTTTTTTATTGATTCTGATAAGTTAGCGGCCGGCACGGACATGAATATTAACTGACGAAAACCTCTTCGCTACTTTCCGAAAATCTTCGACATGTTGCAAATATCCGTAATATTCCGCATTGTACTCACCAGAAATTGCAACTAGAAAGACTACAATAAATCAGTTAGCTACGGCTCGGGCGGGGATTTACCTTTTATCCCTGTAAGGGACCTAATGCCCCAGACTACCGGCTATTTTTTCCGGAATTCGAACTTGATACACTTGATATCCCTGAATTAAATATTTATATCCGCACTTTTGATCTCTAGAGTGCTGACTGTTAGTATTGTATTTGACTGGAATGACTGTCGATTATGTGTTTTTAAGATTAAAACAAGCTTACGAAGAACTTTGTGTTTGCTTTTTTGTACGCTTTCTTTTTAAAAATGTATTGTCCGCCACGGACGCAACAATTGACCAAATGTACCAGATTGTGGTCTCTTTAAAGTGCTATGTTTTTACTGCCGTGATATCTTTAACAAACTACACATTATTGATCGTGGACGTTTTGTACTCTTATTGAATTTGTTTCCCCAAAATATGCTCTTCTATTAGTAGATGTTTAGGTGACGATGTTCTAATTATAGATCTTACACGGCCAAGAAACACTAGATAGGTCTTTGCAAAGAGAGCTGTTGGATATCGTGAATGCGTTCAATGTGGCCTGTTTATTTCAGAAAGCTATGTGCAATGTTTTATGGGGATTTCTATCAAATTGCCAATTGCAAAATTTGATTTAATTCATTCGGACCTACAAGCGGGAAACTTCTTCATTAAAGTTCAATGGGCTTTTAAGAAGTTCGTTGAAAGGCCAAATTTGACGTTAAACAGCAACGCCGAAAAAATTGCTACTCAGTCTTATTTATCACTTTTTTTGTAAGATTTACCAGTAGACGTTCTTCAGTGAAATTAAGCAAACACACAGTGCCGACAAATATGGAAGGGTATTTAGGTAAAAATTACATCCTTCTTTGTGACTGTGTCATGATTCTTGATGGTACTTTCAATTAATATGTAGACACCTTTTCATGCTTGATGACACTTACATCTTGCCTGATGTCCAATGTCTATTTACATTCTGCTTAATGGTATCATGCATGTGTACAGATGCAACATTCTTGTTCGTTAATTGCATGCTGCATATGTGTATGTTGGTTTGTGCAGAGAGACTTGTGCAATAGGCGCAGTGCATAATGAAATCAAATATTAATGCGTTTAATAAATTAACGCGATGGTAAGATGTGAGTTTCACCCAAGCACAAAGCAACATACTATCATGCATGATACAATGATGTCAATTGACAGTCATTCCGAAATGCTACGGAGGACTACGGAAATTTACGGCGTATAACGGAAATTTTATGTTATAGGAGAAGTTGCGCACCTTTGTAAGATATTTGCTACTGAACCGAAATTAACCGCGTGTTTGTAGACTTAACTTTTTTTTGGTTAATGACTAACCATATTTTTTGTACAGTAATTTACCTTCAATAACCAAAGAAAGTCTATGGATATATTTCAATATATGCTACTAATGCATGTATGCAGAGCTCCAGATAAGACGCTTAAAGTCGTAAAAAATTGAATTAAATTTAGTAAAAAAGTAGACTTAAATTCTGTGCGTACGGTTACACATTGGAAAAATAAAATAAGAATTCAAAATGTGTGATCATGCGTAAAACTCGATATCAATGCATATAATGTAAACATTTTATCAATGAGTTCCCACTCGTCTAGGCCCTCATTACAATTATGAAATCAACAGCACTTTAACGTTATTATGAATAACAGACCATCTTTACAACAGTCGAAAAGCCGAACGTTTTCCATTATCTGGTCCTTTTATCGCAAAAAGTCTGCTGTAAACCGGCAATTGTCATTAGCTCTTCTTAGACTATAAACCTAAATGCGGATGTGCCAAAAATTATATTTACATGAAAAAAAAAAAAATTAATAATAGACTTTAAGGCTGGATTATTATAGAGTGTAAACCAAGATTTTGCTGAAAAAGTTATCTGGAACTTTGCATGTATGTTGAGAGGAAATCGATTACATAATTTCAAATTTACTAGAGTACTTTTATATTGCACCACATAAAATGCTTTAAAACTATAATATTGAAGTGCACATATAAACTTTATTATAGATGGGTAGGTATTTCGTGTCAATCTCTTTCACATATGAAAGAGCTGTTGGTCATGCTGCTTTAAGTACATATAGATGCATGACACAATTTAGATTAAGCAAAATAAAACACTAGGTATTTGCCAAGAGTCAAATATATACGAGCAGTAAGAGCGTAATCGTGCACAGCGATACTTACTCTTGTAGAATTGAAACTCTTATTGCTTTCTTTCGAAATAATTTCATGTGTCCGATCTAATATGCAATATGCCCGGTGTTTTTTTTGCGGATTAATGTTCCGTTTTAGATCCATAATTAACGAATGCCTCAATATTTTCAAAAATTAACACCGGAATAATGTTCACCGACATTTTTTCATACAGATTGGATATAAATATTATAGAGCTTAACAAAAAATACATTAAGCCCTGTTCTCCCGGCACACGTGCTGGACACACAGGTGGTTAGCGTGTAGCTATGATAATAATTAGTGAAAACATCTTTTTGAATGATAAATAATCATATTAAAACGAAAAATCAAATTTTCTATAAAAAAAAATCACTACCGTTTTATATATAACAAGGTATCCAACTCGAAATCATCCGAAAACGGGGTGCATCGTTTTGAGCAGCCATTACTAAATTAATTTTGCAGCGATTTTCATGACCCGGTCTTATTCAACGCAGAAATGAATTTCCTTTTAGGAAATGTATATATATTGTTATATTTCTACACATGCTGGGTCAAATTTTAAGAAATAAAGCTATACATAATTCGCTTGACCCAGTTGTTATCGATCAGACCGTATTTATGAATGAAATCTCCAGTTGTAAGGACACAACTCCGCATTGGAGCAATGAAATCACCCTTGTGTTTAAAATGTCAGTTGGTTGAAATGTATGTAAACAAAGGTTTGAAAATGCGCTGGACAGTTAGTTTTGATGCATAATTCTACGGCAAGCACGGTAAGAATGTTTTTTTTTCATACGTTTTATTGAATTATGGTATCGAGGTTCGTGAACTTTGCAGGGAAAATGCCCATTTCCCCGTGAAGATTTCAGTCATGAATACTGTCTGATCGATCACAGCTGGGTCACGCGAGTTGTGCATCGTGTTATTTTTTAAAAGTTGACCCAGTATTTGTAAAAATATTGCAAGACATATACATTTCCAGAAAGGAAATTTATTTCTGCGTTGAATAAGACCAAGATCGTGAAAATCGCTGCAAAATTGATGAAGTAATGGCTGTTTAAAACGATGCATCCCGTTTTCGGATGATTTCGAGTTGGATACCTTGTTGAATATATATTTAACTTATTTTTTTTAAGAAAAGTTGATTTTTCGTTATAATATGATTACTTATCATTCCAAAATATGTTTTCACTAACTAGTATTATAGCCACACGCTAACCACCTGTAGCTGGACACTTTTAAAAAACACTATACAAATTCAAGTACTTATGCATTTAATTGATTGTAAACAATGACGGTTGAAATCCGTGCGTGGGAATTTTTCTGGTAACCAAGAGCGACGTCAACGTTCATGACAAACCTGTTTATATGACATTTATTTATTGATTTTTTCCAACTTGATTGAAAATTATGTTTTATGATATTTTAATACATGTAGATGAAGTAGTTGTTTTCTCAACGAGGAGTACAATAGTTGTACAGTACTAGACACGAGTACTTGTAACTTTCAGGTTTCTCTGTATACCACAGACATTATATAGTCATAAAATGATAAATATGTGTTTATAGAAATTGTAATTATAGCATGGTAAACAGACTAGAGAAATCTGAAAGTTTCACGCACAGGTCTGTGGCAATGGGGGTTTGGGCTACTTTATAAATAAGAGGTCGATATGCAATGCACATCGGTAGATTACGTCTACTGTAATTATTTGGACTAGGGAAGGGCCACAATTCCAACACATCAGCCCCGTTATGTTCTGAATAAAATGCATGTATAATTTCTTGAGTGCCAATTGCATCTTACAAATATCAAAAACATTCACGGCAGTCAATTCATTGTGTAAACTTACTGGTCTTCATGGCAATAATGAACGTATTTAGTTTAATGGAGATTATATAACGAAGGGAACTAATTCAGCTTATTCAGTTTACTAGTCAAAATGATTCGGATGTTTTCGCTTTTTTTTCCGAAAAGTAATTTATTCAACATACGGAAAATAAACGCGCGCCACCTGATGTCATAATTTAGTAACTTGCATTCTGCTTACTGCCTGTTGCTAACTGCCGTTGTTAATGACGCTTAGTGGCAAAACCGATTATGACTGGTTTCAGGAATAATGAACACACAAACATTGGATAGTCACCAAGCATGTTGAAACAATCATCAAGTATAACCGATAGAGAACAAGCATGTTGGAACTGTCATGAAGCATGTTAGAATAAACATCACGCACAATGTAAATATTATTCATGAATGATGTAATGTTGCAGCAATCATCAAGTATAAACGAATAGACAACAAGCATGTTGGAATTGTCATAAAGCAAATTAGAATAAGCATCGGTCATAATGTAAATATTCACCACGAATGATGTAACTTTTACCTAAATATCCTTCCATAGACATGTGTTGTTACAAAAATAGACATAGAGATTTGAGCATTGGGAGTGACCTAATCATACTGTGCTTTAGCAGTACTGTATTACGGAATACCGTTAGTGCCATCGTGGTTACACATTACAATCCAGAGGGCGAGAACGCGAGAACGCGATAGTACGATGGCGACAATGTGACAATACGATGATGACAGGGTGACAATACGATGGCGACAATGCGATAGTACGATGGCGACAATGCGAGAACGCGATAATACGATGACGACAATCAGACAGTGCGATGACGACAGTGCGACAATACGATGGCGACAGTGAGATAGTACGATGGCGACAATACTACAGTTCTATAGTGCGATAATACGATGACGACAGTGCGAAAATACGATGACGACAGTGCGACAATACGATGGCGATAGCCGACAGTGCGATAGTACGATGGTGCCAATGCGATAACGCGATAGTATGATGGCGGCAATTCGAAAATGAGATGGCGACAGTGCGACAATACGATGGCGACAATGCGATAGAACGATGGCGACATTGCGATGATACCACGGCGACAGTACGATATGACTATCGCATTGTCGCCCCCGTACTATCGCACTGCCGCCATTGTATTGTCGCACTGTCGCATTGTCGTCATCGTACTAGCGCGTTTTCGCAATCGTACGAACGCATTGTCGCCATCGTATTGTCGCACTGTCGTCATCGTACTTTCGCGTTCTCGCATTCTCGCCCTCTGGATTTTAATGAGTAACCACGGTGGCCCTAACGGTATTTTGTACAGTAAAGTGCGTAAAATCTGGTTTGGAATAACAATTTTTATGCCGAAAACCCGACTTTGTTTTATAAGTAGTAGTCTAAATATACAATGAGTTTTCCGAGCATTAAATAAACATATTAAAATAAAATTCATGTTCGTATCAGTTGAAGTTCTTGTTAATAGTAGAAGCAAAAAACACAATAAAACGCTGATTGGGCTTACTAATTTGAGGCAAGAAAAAACACATCGCGCTATTATATATAACATATAACGCGCATCCGCAAAGTTCGAGCGCCCGTCTCGGTGCCGTCGTTTCCGGTGAAAGTTTCGCACAGGAGCTACCGAGTTAGGATATGAGACCACGAATCATGGCTTGACTTTATATATCAGTCAGCGTAGTACCTGACCAGACTGCGCGGTTGGACAAGCTAGGATGGACCAACTTCGGCCGCATATGACATAAGACCCATTTTCGCATGACGCGGGTCATCTGACCTTTATAATGTGTATATAGCTTTGAATGGAATTTGCACATAGTTTTTGGCATGGACTTATTGTTATGTTAATGTGTTGCACGCTTTCAAAAGCAGAGGGCATATATAAGATCAATTATACTACGGAGTTCATTTTCTGTTGCAAAATGAAATGCAATAAAGATTGTTACTCAGCGGTGTGTACAGTATGACAGCGTTGTCTGTCTGCGATGCATTTATACTGGTTCTAAGCTGGCATACTCACCAATTGGACTCAACCATCTGCTCGAACAAGAAATGATAAGTTCTACTAGCATAAACCTTTAATTGTAACTCATTTTAAAAATATTCATGTTATTTATATTATTCAATTTATTATTCAAAATTATAATTATTATTTCCTTTATTGTTGTTTTTCGCATTAAGAAACTTATTCGGCTTACGAAACTGAAAAATCCCATTGGAAAAAAATCCCATGGGAGAAAAAATCCCATGGGATTTAAAAATCCCATGGGATTTAAAAATCCCATGGGATTTTTTGTTTTTTTTTAAACACGACTAAACGCATTAAAATATCGTAGTTGTTTATTATTTCATAAAATATGATGTTTCTGAAAGTTTCATGAATAAATCTCTCAAAATAAGAAAAAAATCCCATGGGATTTTTTTCTCCCATTTTAAAATGGGATTTTTTTATTACTAAATATTTTTATATATAATTGGCATAAAACCAATATACAGTCCTTAAATAACGTTAAAATACTTGCAAACGCAAATAAAACACGTTTTTTAAAATGTTCAAAATCCCATGGGATTTTTCTCCCATTTGCAAATTATGGGAGAAAAAAAATCCCATGGGAGAAAAAATCCCATGGGAAAATCGAAAATCCCATGGGAAAATGCAAAAATCCCATGGGAACCCCAACTTTGCTTATAAATTTCATAGTGAATAAAACGCGTTTTTTGAGTGAAAATAACCAATTATTAATCAACGATAAGACTTTTATCGCATACTATGTCTCAAAGTAGCAAATCTTTAAGAAAAAGGGTACTTAAGTTTGCGAAATTTCGGTTTCGCAAAGTTTTTCCGGTGGCCGTTAGTTCTGAACTAATAGGTACTTCGATTTCCACGTTTTCACATTGAACAAGCAATCGCGGAAGGATAAATTCTTTTGTTCCACACAAAAACCCTTTATACGTTAATGTTTCTGTGCAGAATTGAGTGGCTAAACCAAAGTCAGTTAAAATAAATATGTTTTTTTGTTGATTATATAGTATATTTGCTGGTTTGATGTCCCTATGTATAATGTGAAGATCGTTTACAAGGTAGAACAGAGCATTACTCAAATGTTTTATTAGTAGGTAAATTCTCTCGTCGGTTAAACCAAACAAGTTTTCAGTGTAATTGGTAACAAGCTCATGAAGAGAGCACGCGAACAGGTCAAACACAATGACTTGTTGCTCATCATAAGAGTGAACATATTTGATCACGTTTTCGTGATCAAGCAATTTAACTCGAGCTAATTCATCATGGTAGTCCTGCGGTTTCTTGAAGCTTTTACCAGCATACAATTGCCCGTTTGTATGATGATACCAAATTTGCACATTGCCAAAACCACCTTTTCCCAACAGTGCGGGTTGTGAAAACGACCAATACAATACATTGGAGGGTTGAACATCACCATCGTTTGTTTTTACTGTTTTGGCTGATGTTTCGTTTGTTTGTTGTGTTTTTCGTTTGCGACTCATGATTTCTGTAACATATGTGAAATAAACAACAACATATTGAAAATCTTTGAATACTTTATTTTTCATTTCAAGCAAATACGCTCATAACAAGAACACAAAGCAGCATTTTTGATGTCAGTGCATGGTTTTGAAAATGCTGCTATATCGTTACAAAATTTTGGTGGTACAATCATTTTTAGCAGCTGACGTTCACTGTTGCTATCTATCGCAATTAGTTTATCCTCAAAACTCTCAACGCTATACTTTGGATGAACCCAGTAAAATGTGTTTTCGACTTTGTTGTACTGAGGCACGTAACTGTATGATCGAACAAACACAGCTGATACATTACTTGCATCCATAGAACATATTTTGTTTGAATCTATGTTTGCTTTCGATCCAATCTTATAAAAAACTTGAATCGACGGATTGAGTTTCTCAATTTGAGTCAAATGTTTTACAAAACAGTTATCACTTTCAGTGGAATATACGTATATAGAGTTCATGTTAACATTTGGCGAACGACTTGATAAATGTTATTGTCAAACTTTCCCCAACTATATTTTGATTTCAGGCAGTCATGTTTTAATATATAAAATCGTTTTGTTGAAATTTCAATCACGATGTTATGAGCACAACAAGTCACAAATCTAGCAGCCGAGTTAATAGCTGGCTTATAACGCAAATTATTGATTTGAAGTACAGAATTTGCTTTTTCACACTCTTCTGTCAGCTGTTTTACGTGTAAGAATTGGTATATATGTAAAAAACAGTGATTAAGAACATCCAATGTTGTTTTTGGCGAATGTAACACTGCTTTCTTTCTTCGAGGTTTAATGACTAACAACGGATATTGTGCGATTCCCAAATATTTTTCATATGTTGAACTAGATAGTTCAAAACATTTCAGGAGCGTAGTCATAACGTCTTCGGGTGAACTTGTTGCAAAATTTTCGAGGTTCGATACAAATTTCGTCTTGTCAAAGGTTATGTGTAAGTCATCGATACTTTTCAGGAGAACATATTGGTCATCTTCCGTGATATGTTTTCTTATTGACTGAAACAAATGCAAATTCATGCGTATGCCATTGAGCGATGGGTCATCAATGACTTCAATGTGCTTATCTTTAATTGGTACAAAATAGAAGTAGTACACAGCCATGTCTATACCGGTTTGGTGGTTATAACACTTGTAGCGTTAATAATATAAACAGTCGTCGGTATACAAGTCATACAACGAAGTCAGTATTTGTCAGACAATGCCGAGCAATGATCTGAGGAGGATGCTGCCAAAGTTTGCAGTAAATCTAGATCGAATATTTGACGGATATGAACAAGTTTATATTTTGGGAGACTTGCACGACAACGAATCTGCATTGAAAACGTTTATACTTGAAAACAATATCGGTTTCATAATCCAGAGAGACGATGAAACAGACATCACCGATATAAGCAATTACTACATGAAGCCACAAGTGTTACTTGTTTTTCTCGGCGACGTTTTGTACAAAACAGACGGATGTTTTAAACAGCGTTATGCGATTTATTTTAAACAACAAGAGCAATTGCTTACTGTTATTGGGTAACAATGAAGTCAAATTTGTCTACGAACACATTCATTTGTTTTTAGAAGTAGCTGAGAATATTATCCCAAAACGGCGATTCTACTCTATGCTAAGCGCAAAACAAACAAATCAACATTTCAAAATAGTAAGCATGATTTATTCGCTGATTGAATGGTATAGATTTGGATGCAACGATAAGCTACGAGAAAACTGGATTTGGTTCTATGAGTGTATCCTGAGAGAATATCAATCAGACAAAAACAACTGTGAAAATTTAATGTTTTTGATGTATATTCTGACGGAAAGTATCATTGTTGGATATTCAAACAAGCTGAAACTGGTACTTGTACACGCTGGCTTCAACCCACAGAGAAAACTCAACACACAAAGAACATCAGATATGTGCAACATTCGAAACGTAAAAAAAACATCGACACCCTGGTTTTGGTATTACATGAATTTCAACTTTACAGTGTTGTTTGGACACTGGAGCGCTTTGACAACGAGAGAACGTAAAATCAAACCATTCATGTTTCAAAATGCAATTTGTTTGGATACTGGATGCTGTTATACAAACGTATTGAGTTATGTTTCATTTTCTCCACCTACTTTGTCAGTCAATGCATGTTTCCAAAATGTACGTACAACAAAATCAAGCAATGGTTATTCGTTTTGCGAAATTGCTATCAAATGATGAAATAAATCCAAAAATCGTTTACTATACATTGGTTTGTTATTTTGTTCAAGATACAAACACCATAAGTCTTGTCTTTCGTAGAAGTATAGAGTGTTTTCTTTCAAAATATATTCTCCGGTAATCGAAGACACGATTCCACGCTCTGCACGTTTGATTGATAAGTTCGGATAACGTTGTTTGAGAATTAAAAACAGTATTGTCAAAGTTTGTATTTTTTGCAAACGTGGAATAATATCGTCGCTTGCTATCTCGCCTATACTACTGACACAATGCTTTACAAAGTCAGCCACGATTTGCGATTTGTTCACATTTTGAAATTTTATGGTATTGTAAAACAAACTCAGAATGGTGTCACTGCCGTTTAGGATTGATTCATTTTTGTAGTAAAACTGTTCCATAAACTTATTGAACGCATAACTCGTATTAAGACGTTTTGGTAAACCATACACTCCTGGTAAAAACAAAAGGTTAAAATAGTGTTGCTTCTGCTTATCATTCAAGCAATAGTTGATTGTAAAACCGAACAAACAATCTGATGTGTTGTAGGAATCAAGGCTAATTTCCTGTCCTAACTCTACAATAGTCTTTGCGAAATTCTGTAACACGTTTTCAGTAACAAAACATTGATGTAAAAAATTCTTAATAAATGGAGATATGAGTTTTGGAGCATAAAGCCATGCGTACTCTTGAATTGCTTCGCGAAATTGTTTCTCCTTTTCATGATCACGAACTGATTTTTGAGCACTCATGAAGTTTTTCATTTTTCGCTTTACATTAACGAACGAATCCTGTCCACCAGTATCATCTTCAATGTGACACTGAATTTTATCCTCATTATTGATTGTTTCAAGAAGGGTTGCTGTCGTGTTTTGTTGCACGAAATATGGATTTACAAACTGTTTGTCAAAGACGTAATCATTGCTTTGCTTGACAAGATTCATGGCAAATGTTGACATACTTTCATCATTGTTGCCGATAGAAGAGTAAAATTTATCGTTCAACGAATTGAAAGATTGGCAGGATTTAGTATTCAAAGCATTCAGTTCACTGTTATACGAAATTAGATACTGATCTAAAAAGGTGGTATTAAGCTGTTGCAATTGATCCATAGATTATGGAAAAAAGTATAAACGCATATATACACTTTGTGTATGTGCATATATACAAATAAAAACAGCCAACCATGTCGCGCGAAAAGGATCTCGAAGTTGCAAGAAATTCGTTAGGCGTTGGTCAAGAGACATTTTCATCAGTCAGTAAGCAATCGAACAAAGACAAAAAGGACAATAAACTGAAAATAACTGAGAACAAGACTGAGAACAAGACTGAGGACAAGACTGAGGACAAGCAAGAACTACGAGGACCTACGATGTTGGACAATTTTTACAATCTAGACTACTGTCAAACGCTTGCACAACTTGTCAAAAAGTCAAACTCCAATCAAATGGCAAAATTTGAAGAAATATTTAGATTTAGATTTGGAATCGAACCGATGCTTGAGAAAGATAGTCAACTTCAATCGGTTCTAACTCGCGGCAATATTCCCAGCAAGGACTGGATGCTCATAACACAAAAACATTTCAATGATTTTTAGTTTTATCGATTCATTGTGAAGTACATCAATTGCTGAGAGACTTTGCTTGTACGTAGTGCAGGGAAGCTGTTTTCTGAGTGAAACGGGTTAACGATTTCTAAATCAACTTTTTTGTATTAACATGCAATGTACACAAAAATAAACACGTTTATACAAGTATGATTGTCTTGTTAGCTGTTTTATCGTTTGTATATTATACTAGCGCTATTAAATCGCATCAGTTTCATTTTTCCGGTGGCAATGTTGCATACGGCGATGTACCACATTTAGTTCATATTGTAGGTTATTGGTATGTCAATAAATTAGACCCAAACTTTCAGCCATTAATTAAAGCTGGATACGATCCAAATACTGACTTAAAAGGGAATTTGTATGTCTGTAAAACGAATATTGAAAGCAAATATAGGTTGATAAACGAAGGTGCAGAAAGTGACAAACAAAAGAAAATACGTCTTATGCTTCTGCAAAAAGCGTCAAAAGAACGAGTCGGTAGCATAAGTCCTTATATCAATGTTAATGGTTGTGAACTCTTGGCGACTGCTGATCACGAAATTCACTATGATCAACCAGAAATTGCCCAGAAAAACGTAAAGCGATTCTCGTTCTATCACAACTTTACAGTACATGAACCATTGTTATTCGTTGACGCGTGGGGTGTTGCTGCATTTCAATATAGAGCAAAAGAATCCGATGCGTTAAAAATGAAGTACTGCGAAAACGATGATTCCTCGTTCCCCGTGATATTTAACAAGAGACCAGTGTGTCCAAGAACAGCCCTTAAGTCAACAATTGTAGATGATGGAAGATTAACGGTTTTTAAAGCAAACATTCTCTCGGTACAGAAAAAAGCAAATCACTGCTTTATTGAGTATACGTACATTCACACATATGGTAATACTGTATGGAATGAACCATTGATGAAAAAAGTATACCCAATGAGTGTTGAAGATTGTAAGTTTTGGATCGAGCACAAAACATGCAGAATACCAAATTTGTATACCGGCGAGTTGGTTCATGTTGCTGATTTTGAGCCAGTTATGACACAGATAACCAAAACTAGATTATCGACAACAAACAAAATCACTATGAAACACCACCTCACGTACACAATGAAGTACACAATTGTAAATTGCATAGTTGATATAGGATTCATCAGAACTACACCACCGTTTCAAACACTCATTACCCCGTGGGACACTATTCCGAACGACTATTTGTATAATTCGAGTTATACGCAAATGGGTGGTGAAGTTATTGTGTGGGATGCGTTTAAAAAAGAAGATATTTGCAATTATGTCCCTATGGCATCTATGCAGGCAACACGAATAACATACAATTCCAAAGATTATCTTGAGCAAGATCCACATCCCGGAGCAACTGAAATGTATCAGTTCGTTTCGGATGCAGATAAAAGTGTATACGTAAGCGATAATACACAAATCACAAACATCGAACTTTACAACTGCATAGAAAAAGAAGAAAATCAAACACTGTACACTATAAACAACGGTCTAATACTGTCTTGGGAAAATGGAGTTAAAATGGATAGCGATGACGAGGATTCGTTATTTGAAACGAGCGACAAAATGTACCACCCGCATTCCGCTTATGTTGATCTAACGCATAGAATTGATGACTCCTGTGAGAACGATGATGATTGCGGTGATTTCTTGAGTGATGTAGGAAGCAACGAGCTGTTTCAAAAATCAAAACCATGCGATCCAAACTCGAATCCGAAATGCAGGCAAAGTTATTCGATTGAGAAAATAAAAGAAGAAATCGGTCGTTCAAAATCGGTAGAAAAGAAAGTAGTGTTTAACAAAAGCTTAGGGGTCGATGACGAGAATGTAACACCTCTGTTTAGCATAGTTAACTACATTCAATACAAATGGGAAGAGTTTCACAAGCAAGATATTATACGCCGTGCACAAACCTGGTGTGAAAACCAACAACATTTGTATGATATTCAACTGCTGTTAGCTAGAATTTCTCCATCAACTATTATTTCGTCATATCTTAACAGACCCGCACAAGCAACTTCGATCGGTAATGGTGTATACTCGACGCATTACTGTCAGACGATTCAGCAGTTTCTTGTCGTCGACAGTTTAGTCGTGAATAATACTGAGCAAGCGCCTTATTTGGCTGGAAAGACATTTGCTGATGTGTACGCGTCTGCTGGAGTTACAATATCACCGAGATTGTGTTTCACAATGCCAATTGTTGTGTTCAAAAACAGTTACTCTATAGACGATTGGAAAATTGGCCAACTACAACCCGATCAAACAATATCTACTATAAGTTATCCTTATATCGAAGAATGTAAATTTGGTCGTACTTTTTTTCACTTGGTGGATGATCATATTCACGTATTTCAAAACTACAAGAGAATCAGCATTACGCCTATTGAAGTTCTGTATAATCACGCTTCACGAATAAAAGAAACACACGATCATTTAAACAAACTAAAAAACAACGAAACTACTAACCGTAACCAGATAGACCCGCTACTCGAAAGTACAGAATTCATTGACATTTTTACGAAACAAGATGTTCAAAAAATAAAGCCAATGGTTCTCGGTTTTCGAAATACTGAACTTTATTCGTATCATCAAAAACGGCGTGTCATATCTAGTTTAGAAGATCTTATTGCTTATGCGAATGAAGAGCGCTTTAACGATCGTGTTCTGACATCTTTAACACAAGGATTTGAATCAAAGTCAGGTGGCGGTGCAAATTGGTTTAAGGATGCCATGAATGAAATAGGTAATGGCTTAAAAATCTTAACCGATGTTGGAGTTGGTGTCATAGGACATGCTATAGACAATGCTGGTGGACTAGTTGGAAAAACGCTAGGGTCATTAGACCAAGCTCTAGGTTCTGCGGCAGGTTTTGTAAGCGGTGGGTTTATGCAGATGTTGTTGCCTATAGCAGCCGTAGCTGTTTTGGCATTTTTCGGATACCTATTTATGAAGAAAAAACTTATGTCTGACGATGACGAGACGCATTACCAAAGTTATCAAAATATGCCACCACCTAGCTTCCAACAATACGGTAATATGAGACGCCGTTATAACTCTTGCAGTGAACTTCAGACCGAATTTTGACAACGTTCGCTCCAAAAAATGTATATGTGTATGTGGCATACATAAAATTGCCAAACTCAACAATGGCTAGTGAAATACAAGAAGATTCTAGCTCGGTTCTATCACAGTTATTCCCAATGGTCGAGCATGAAATTGATACCACATCTCAAAACAAAATTGTTGTTTTTACGGCTGGCGATGTAATAGCGAACCATGCCTTGATTATGTATCAACATCTTGTTAACGCACTGAAAGCGTTAGATGAATATTTGCATAACTGTGATGATAACGATAGAATGCACGGAATCTGTTCCGATATATTCCACGAAATATATGATTTCCAAGAACAAGCATCGCATTTATACAACAGCTCAACAGATATGTATAACACAATCAAAACCAAATAACTGATGAAATATGTATTTAGCTATTAATGTATGAATGTTTTAATACGTGCTGAATAAATCGTGTTAGCCATGAAACCAATATTTGCTATTTTGTTTGTTTTCCCCTGCTGTTTAGCATCATGTGCGAAACAAAAGAGTTGCTGCCCTCACGAGTTCGAGTATTCCCTTTGTTCTTCGCAAACCCATCCAAAGTGTTACTGCGATCGAGCATGTTTTGTTCGCGGTGATTGTTGTAGCGATTATAAGCAGTATTGCTTGAGATCGGAATCCGAACCTTGTTTATACGATCAGTGGACCTCTTGGAGTTCTTGTTCAACTAGTAAATCTTGTGACATTGGTTTTAAGACGCGAACTAGAAACGTTCAACAATTTGGAAACTTTAATTCGATAGACCATTGCAGTTTATCAGCATTAACCGAATCCAAAATATGCGGTGATGTACACTGCGTAGATATTCAAATGCGTAGAATTCGAAATAGACAACAATATGCGGCAGATAATTTTCATTATAGTACGGCTTTATACGAGTACAATGGTGGTAAATGTACAAGATTTGAACCAAAGTGGTCGTTTGCGTGCATAATGTGTGCTGATAGCTCTAGATGTGGAAACGATGTTTTCGCGGTAGGCGACACTTTGGATGTATATTACCAAGACGACAAATGTCGTGGGACGTGGGAAAAAAAAACGGAGTCTTTGTATAGAACACAATGTTTTAATCAAGTAGATGTGAACATATATGCATTTTCGATCGTTACAAATCAAGATCGGTAATGATGAATGGACTTAGTGTTCGACATATTGGACATGAATATCGATTGTATTCTCTATTAGTTATGGTACAAGAACGACACATAGACAAATGAAAACATGTCGAAAGCAAACAGTTCTGCCAGTTGGTGACACACAAACAACATTTTAACTCAGAAGCCTTTTTTTCCAACTGTTGTTTTGCATTGTGTAATTCCTTTATCGTTTCGTCCTGTAATAGTGTAGATGTCTGCTTGTCAACAATGCTAATAGCGATGTTCAGTGCATACATCATTTTCTCGTAGTCGTAAACAAAAATTTTGTTCTTGATTAGAATGCCTCGGATGTAATCCAAACTGCCATCGTTCGTTTCAGGATATGTTTTTGTTCGTTCAGACTCAATAAATAGCATATACTCGTTTTGTTTGACTACTGAGTCAATGTTTTCAAAGTCATTCTGTGATTGGAGCGTATACTCATTTATTTCACTTTGGGTATGATGAAAACTCAGAATTGAATGATCGTCATAGTATTGATGTTCAAATGTTTCATCCATGGATATTTCTCTTTTGCAAATCTGTAATAAATGATCGTGAGAAGCATTTGGTGTCTTTTGTTTCTCTTTGAACAATGTTTTCATCAAACGTTTAAGCATGTAACAGCAGTAAAAGTTGGATGTTCCATTGCAAACAATCACATACGCTGGACGTCGAATAAACCGTTTGAAGGTTAGAAGCGAAACAGCCTTTTGTGTTTTACCGAACTCATTCGCCGATTGAGTGCAAGTTTTAGTATACACATAACGAGTGTCTTTCAATACAGTTTTCAGTAATTTGTAAACCCAAGCTGGTATATTGATAACAAGAAATGCCATTGAGTGGTTTGAAATGACTCGAAAAGAAGCGTTGCATTTTAAGTCTTCGTTCGATTGTATCCCAACATCAATTGTATTTGAATATCGTTCAAGTTGATAAGGCTCCTTAGGCCATGTAACTAATGATGATTCTAGCTGTGGTGAGCATGACAATGATGTGAATGTTACCGCATCCATGCCTCGACACTAAATGATCAAAATATCGCTCTGCACATTTATCATGTATCCAGTTAATTAACCCATTATATTCGGCAGTAAACTTTCGAACTTAGGATGGATCGACCTAATTATTACAGAGTTATCATTGTTGCTGCTTTTCAAACGGAAACATGTGCAAAGATTTCAGCAAAATATTTCTAGCACCATTAACGTCTCTATGTGTGTTATATTTGCACTGATCACAATAAAATGTTTCACTCTTTTCAAGATTTTTTTTTATTTTTCCACATACTCCACATGTCATCGAAGTGTATGCCTCATTTTGAACCTCCAATATGCAGTCGGTGTTGGTTGTTCGGTGAGTTAGCCTTTGGCGAAATCTGAAATGTTGCCAATTTAGCAAATCCCTTTTGGATCGCGGTGAAAGCGGTTTTGGTCTGTCTGTCTTTACCAGTTGCGCTACGTTGATTTTACCTAGCGCAACGTACTGATACTCTTTGACGAGATGTGAGGAAAGCTTTAAGTGGATATCATCAACGAACGTTTTTAGCTTAAAGTGTATTTTCTTCAGTGATACAATTCGTTCCTGTGCTGCTTGTTGTTGCTGTTTGTTTTGCGCTTTAGTTAAATGCTTATGGGCATGATTTATTTTATTGTGAAGTTTACTCATCACATACTGCTTGTCTTCTTCAATACCAACTTGGAAAACACTACAGTCAATAGGGTCATATACTGTAGCAAACGTTCTACCTCCAGGATCTATTCCACATACACGTTTTTCTATCGTATCGTTTGATGTATTTCTCCGTGTGTATGTGGGATCACACGGAATGTTCAAAACAAATGTCCCATTAGCACGCTTGACAATTTTTACATCGTGATCAATAGGCGGTATTTTTGTTATTCGCTTAGCCAGTTTCAGGAATCTTTCTTTGGGATTAGAACGCTTTTCGAAATTGTCTGGCATCATACAAATGTATTGGTTTTGCATGTTGGCATTATTTGTGAAAACATCTTTGCCTGAAAGATGTCGTAGTAGCACTTTTTGAACACAAAACGATCCCTGAACAATATTTGATACAGACATGGGTCGTTTTAGTTTTGATTTTAGTGACTTGGCCGACTTGTAGGAAGTACAAAAGTTCTTGCACGATGTTAGTTTTATAGTTGACATTTTGTTGTTAAAAAACCATTCATCGTTTTCAATCCTGTATTGCGGGTCAACATCGCCTGCATTTGTTTTACAAACGATTTTCTGTAGCGTGAATTGGAGTGGTTTAAGTCCTTTTTCGTTTACTAACCACAAGCACCAATTGTACGTATAATTTGAAACGCGCAGCATTTCGTTGAGGACTCGTTTTTGATGTTTAGTAGGGCGAATTCCAACAGAGAATGATGTAAGAAATTTATCGGACTGTGTATTTTGCTTTTTGTGACTCGCAGACTGTAACAATTCCATCACATCGCAAGCAGTTTTATCATGATTTACCAAATCTTTTCTACGTATAGACTGCCACCAATACCACATACTTTTGTGTTTGTGGACGTTTGCAGCATCCCATAATGTTAATTGCTCTCGTTTGCGTTTCATGTCTGTACAATACAAAACAACGAAGAAATCCGTTTGCTTATATACAAATATTTTGAATAAACTGATATCGGGGCGTTACGAATGAAACCGTATCCCAACTAAAATGAGTTAATTAATATTTCAATGCACCTATTTTTGACAGACTGTTAGTTTTGACCATGAATACACGGCAATCTAGAGAGTTTTTAAGTATGAAACTACAAACTCGTGTTAATGAAGCTAAATGCAAGGCTCTAATAGATGATAAATTACTGTCAGACCTGTTCGCACACGATATTCAACAAATGCATTACGAGACTGTTCACAAAAAACTCGAAATGGCTTATGGTATGAAAAAGTTATCCGTCGCACACAACAAATATCTTTGCACTGCCATTGAGCAATATTCAAAGGCAATCAAATCCAATCAACAGTTGCTTAAAACGGTCAATACGCAAATAAACACAGTGATGGATAAAGAAAAAGATCTCTTGGAACTTCGAGAAGAAACAATTTTGGGAGTTAAAGAAACAATGGAATTAGAATTCAATTCCATTCTACACATTGATAGCGATAACGACGATGATGATAATAACACTTACTTACAACTATTGCCCCCTGTTCCTATGTGCGAACCAGATAGAGATGAAAAGCCTAAAAAATCATTATCGTTTGGAAATGTGATAATCAAGACCATCGATGAAGCAGAATTTGAACACCAGGAGAGTGAAGAAAAACAAAATAAGTCAACTCATGAATTTATTGATAATGTTGAACAAGAAAACGTTACACAGATAATTTGATGCCAATGATGTCGCATGCAATTTGAAATCGGTTGGAAGTATTGTTCTGTTTTATCGAACTGTTTGTATATGGTTGCTGCTTTATAAAAAACTTTGGTCCTGCATCTCTGTGTTGTTTTTCTATGTTGACTAGTTGGTTTTGGTTCAAAAACGTATTGCAATCCCCAATACATTCTTTTTTCAAGAGCTTTGTTACATTTGCATAATCTCTGATGTTGGTCGTCTTTGTTTTGATACCGAACAGTATCTTTTTTAAGAATTCAACGACATCCAAATCGTTTGTCACACGTTCTCGCTGTCCACACACGTTGATGAAATAGTGGTTTTTGATTGTGTCAGGATCCAAAGTGCGTATGATGTGCATCGCTGATTCGTTATCGCTCAGTAGCTGATCTTTGTGTAGTATAGTCATTATTGTTAACACGGCAGCATCTAACACTGTAACTGAGTGATAAGGCATTGCATCGAAGTAAAGTCCCAACACTGATACTGCATTACTGTTGTACGTTGAACATACAGAACACGTTGTTATCGGTGTTCTAAATATTCGCTTCACATTATCGGTTTCTGACCAGTACTTGTGATAGATGTTTGCAATATCTTTGTACGTTTCATTGAATTCTGAGCTGAAGAGTAATTTGGCTAGCATGGTTAACGCTCAATAGTTGAACACATCTTCATATATTCAATTTTACGATTTTCCATTCGATCAACTGGCTTGAATCGTTTCTCTTCGTGTAACTCTATGTATCGAAGGCCTTTTCGAAACCAGTATTGACTTATAATTTCCTGGATGTAAAACGGATTACCTTGAATGCAATTGACAAAATAGACCGGGTTGATTCTAACCATGCCGACCGAAACCATAAAAATGATAGTAGCGGTTATATCGGCTGTGGTAACTGTACTAAATGTGACATCTTTATTAAGAATAGACATAAAGATATCGTATGAATCCCATGTTGCTGCGTGCGATAACGCCCAATACAAGTTGTTGAATTTTGTGACAACTGGATAAACGATATTTTGATTTATGGTAGCTGTTGGTGAATAGTTGACCAAAAGCCTATTGATGTTAGTTTCGTTGTATCCTGAAATGCAATTCATCGCTAAAAACGAGTTGATGAAAAATACCAGTATACTTTTCACCACACGATCGATTAGTTTAGTGCGTGGTTTGCCGTAACTGCTCAGTATGTGATCAAAAATCTCTTCACATTGAGTTTCAAAACTGTTTCGAAACAACACCGTTTCATGCAAGGACCATGTTTCTTCCATGCTATCCAACAAGCAAATGGGCATTTTTTCACGATTTTGTTTATTTCATTAAAACGTTTACAGTTTTGATTATGAAACGACAACATGACTTTTCGCATTTCAGTTCCGATTAACAAATTTCGGTCAAAGCATTTTGTGTTCGCAAATCCTAACGAGCGACTTGTATTAAGCAATCTCGACAATGCCAGAAACACGTTTACGCTTCACTTTGTTAAAACAAACGTGAGTATTCGAATAGATACAATTTTATCGGATAGCAGTTCTATAATGCGATTATTTGCATTAGTTCTAATTCACGAAACTAGTGCTTATTTACGAACTCACACAGATTCATGTACTGGAAAACAATTTGTTCAACGCCTATCACTGCAACAAGTACAGCAAGAAGTGGATCGTGTAGTGGACAATTCAAACACACGTTTTCTCTATCAAACTATAAAATACCATTTTAAACAAAATAGCGGAGTTTTGCTCGATGTTACAGAAGGTTATAAAATTCTCCCTCCACCAGACAAACAACTGTATGCCCCACCGCGATTGCTTGATCAGTATGGTGATATGATTTTGTTCTACAACATATCGCACACTATTCCAGTCAATTTCAGGACTTACAATTTTAAAGATCATATAACCGTACTTAACCCTTTTCCAGTCTATAAACGTGGAATCAATTTCGTTATACGAAATTACCAAAGTGGTTTGTGTAACATTCACCCGATGTTTATTTATCAAAAGGGGAAAATGGCAAAATTGTCATCAGCAACAACAAACAAAATAGCACAATACATGTTTTTGTTGAATATTGAAGACAGGCTATATGAAGTTATGGCGATTTATCCTAGCGATTATATCCACAAACTGAGACCCAAAGTACTTCCAAAAACAAAGGACTTCAGTCTTGATCGCAATCATATTGCCGGCTTGCTAAACTCTATCAATGGCGAGACGCAAAACGAAAATATGTTTCTAAATATAACGCCATATGAGAATCATAGTTTGCAATTAGAAGACTGGCTGTTGCAAGTTGTGGAAAAGTATGTTACTAAATTGGTTATTATACATGACGTTCCATCTACACAACTAACCAAGGGCGACATTGGATCTCTTACAGTTTGGGTACACGAAAGTGGTCTGCAGTTTTCAATTCAACTCAAATCCTTTTGTTTCGTATATTCACAGTGCAACAAAGTCAGCGACGCCCAAGAAACGTACTGGTATTTTGACGATATTGTAAAAGATACAACAACTCAAATGATACATTTAACTGCTATATTGCGAAGTGTATTACAAGCTATGAATTGTAAATCAAAACAACGAACATTTTGTTGGGACTCAGTGGACATCTACAAACAATCACTGCTATACGAACTTGCTGAAACTCAGCATTTGATTGATTACGCTGGAGCAAAAAGCATACTGATGATTATCTGACTAGAAAAGGTAACGAATCGACAGTGTTATTATGTACGCCAGATAGAACAACAAAGTAGTTGTATTTCATAAATGTGAGATTTGACAAAAAGTTTTCAAAATAAAAATCTGAAATAAACGTTTGCTTTTGCTCAAGTTCATACACTGTTTGACAAATGAAGCGACATAAATTCTTCAAATGTTTGCTGACTCGGTCGTAGTCCATAGTTCCAACTGCCGCCTGAATATCCACTAGCATATTTAAGATTCCTTTCGGATCAGTGTTATTATGGCTGTTGTAGTATAACATAAAAATGATGGTAAACGCTCCTGGGTACACCTGACAAACGTTTTTAGTTACAGTTTCATTTTCAAAAGCTATTCTAAATCGTCGCTTTAAATCTTCGCGGATTGTTTCAGACGCGTTCGTTAACAAAAACCTTAGTAGAATGCATTCAGATACTAGAAATGGGAATAAATCTCCTCTCATAGCAAACAACGCGTTGTCTATAACCGGTTTCATTTCACCGTCATTGTCATTGTAGTCGAAATAGTTTATTCTTGTGAAAACGCTTAACACGTTGTCATGTAGTATTGCTGGATCTGGTGATGGTAATGCATCGCCCTTTGTCAGTTCCTCCGTTATTTGTTCAAAAGTATATTTCTGTTTTTTGTAGATACTTAACACAAAATTCAATGAGTTAAACTCGCCCCAGTCAATCGCGTTAATGCAATAAACTAGTTTGTTCAAAGCACAAGCAACCTTAAATGGATAGCTTTCTCCATCGAGTACCTCATAATCTTGAATAACACTTTTGAATGTATTAGCATATAGGCATTGCAATAGCTTCTTATTTTTGGTCAATGTATTATGTCCAAAAAATATTTGATCGTTCAGATTTGCTTTAAGCGGCATATCGTTAACCCACGGGGACGTTTTGCTAAGCACCACATTCTTTTTGTAAGAGAAGAAACGCTTTGTCGCCAATTTTATGACTTTAGATATATTATTGACAAGTTGTCGTCTCGCTAAATATTGTGTCATGTATTCACGCTTCTTCTGTAAAACGCTTACGACACAATCTGTTGGTGATGATGGTTTACTTTCCTGTCTTAGTATTCGGATGAAATCATCAGCGCATTGAGAGCCTATATCATCGGTTGTCGTACCAAAACGTTTCTTTAGGTAATTAGCTCTGAGATGGCGCTTTAGGCGCTTTGTTCTTGCTTTCCTTTTCTCCGCAAGAAATTGAAAACGTTCGCGAAAAGAAAAAGACATGATTTTCAAAAATATTGAATGTTGACCGTTCAAATACAAAAAAAATAATACATAACTTCAACCTTAACGTCTAAGGACTCATGTTGCACTAATGACTCATTTACCATGTTGTATTACAGCGTGCGAGACATAGGTATTATCAATGAAATTCTCAGCTTCTTAACATGCGATTCGAACCACAATATTACAGGGCTAATCAAACATTTTCCCGAATTGGCTTCAGATCATGACATAAGAACAACTTCAAGTTCAGCTGTTTTGTCATTCCCACACAAGCTGGTAGCTATAGTTGGACACGCTGGTTCGGGAAAAACTCATATTCTAAAACATATCGCAAACCGAAAAAGAACAATGTTTTATGCCCCTAGCAATGCTGCTGGTATAAACTTACAGGCCACACTGTGGCCATCAATACTGCATGCTGCCGAAAAGAAAAAAGTGTACAAAACAATTCATTCATTTTATAAGATTCAACCTGCGGAGAGCACTATTTTAGGTCAGTGCGTTCAAAAGGCTAGAATTGGACACGAATCCCATGACAGTTATGATGACTACCTGGTTACAATGTTTAAAGCATGTAAGCCGTTTTGTGAAAAGTTGTTTACCAAAGATATGTCTGAATCAAAACTTTCTCCCGATCAGTATAACGAGTACAAAACACAGTGTTGTGGCAATACAAACTGCGACGATGACCACGAACGGGTGATAACGTATATTCATTCCCTAGGTCTCGGCAGCAAAATTCCTGATATTTTACTCTACGATACATGTGTTCTTGAGGAAGCAGGGAGAACACCTGATTACATGGCATTTCTCTTTTTGTTCTACTACTATTATATGCATATAAAATACAAAACATTCATCTGGAATCACAAAACACCATCAATGATATATGTCGGTTCACCAACTCAAAGTAGAGTTATTGACAACTATACGTCTTGGAGTGCTTTAACATTTGCTGGACAAGACTGCTTTAAAAATCACATTATGGAGTTGAATTGCATAAAAATCAAGTCATTTAAGGACAATCGCAGAATAACAATGGGTAATATTGACAATAACACAACGCTAGCGGCCGTGATTGGTAAGCTTGAACTAGGAATGCCAGTTGTTGGCTCACTTAGGGACAAATTCAATTCGGTGTTTGTAACCGATGAAGCAAATTTTTTCAACCCATTGTTCAAACCAAACTATTTTCGAATAGCCAAAAAACACGAACACTTGAAATCGTACAAGGAAAATGTATATCGACAAAATCAGCACAATGCTATTGACATACCAGAATTTATCTTAAGTAATCAAGACATCCCCGCCTTTACAGATTTAGAAGGTCATATCAATGTCAAATTTAAAAGTGAAAAATACCAAAGCATGTGGTGTAATACGAAAGAAAAATCAAAACTATTTGAAGAGGATTTCATTGTCTACAAAACATCAAGAACTTTGCTAAAAGGTTTCAGATATTTACTCACAGAATATCACAAGCTGTATATTTGCAACTTTTCTGGAACGATACAGCAGTTTGTAGAAACGACGGATTTACTGCAATCGTACATGGCGAGTGATCGAAGCAATTGCATTTCGTTTTTTGTTGACTGTGCAAAGTACATTATTGAAGATGTATTTTCAGATATCGCTGAACACGTTGCAAAGGGCATGAACGATCTTGTTACACAATGCTCTTCTGACCAGCCTACCATTCAGCATATATTATCACTTAAAACGTTATTACAACACGCCGACAGCAAAAGCATGTCTAAGGTATACTCGTACGCTAGTGAAAAACCAGGATCGTGCATTGTATTGCCGAAAGACATTTTTTCATTTGTGTTGATTGATGCAGACGTAAAAAAGAAGCTATGCGAACTCGATCGAGTATGCATATTTCTCCAACTTCATGAGTGCATACTGTTCAAACTGTATCATAAAGTAAAAGCAATTAGCACTAGCGAAATTTCATCGCAGCGGGAAAGTAAAAACCAAACGTATCGCCCCAATAAAAAACGTAAACTTTCGGTGTGTGACAGAGAAGATGAGGATCAAATGTATGAGATTGAGGACGATCACTGCTCAAATATGTCAGACTTAATGAACCAGTTAGTTCACAAATCATTCTTCAAAATCATCCCCTTGGTATTGCATATCTGTGCAACTATTGACTCGACACAAGGTTTAACAATACATAGTCCCATTTTAGCTTTACTCAAACGAGATGATAGAGCTGAGGACATGATTGTTGCACTCTCAAGAACAAGCAACCCCGACTCGCTTCTGGTAGCAAACAAAATATTCGATCAGCATTATGAACATATAGCGTACGAAACAAGAAGTCTAATCAAAATGATCAACCAGTCTCAAAAGAAGGATGGTTGGCTCTAAAGCAAAAAAGTATATAAATGGGTTAACGAAAACAAAATCGTCATTGTTCAACTTGACTTTGATGCAAACGGACGAAAAATGGATGATATCGCAAACATTATAGAACGGTACCATATTGGGGATTTAATTGAAACTGGCGCGACTGCTCGTGTGTTTGAAGCGATTCGCTGTACTGACAAAAAGGTTTTCGCCATGAAAGTCGTCAAAAACGTTAAGGGGCTTACTTCGTTTCCAGAAGAAATAGTATTCAACCAAACGTTGAAAGCATCTGGAATCAAAGGTGTCATTAACATGCACGAGTACGCTCTCGACTACGAAAGAGACGGATACGTGATGATCATGGACTACATGCCAATAGACTTACACACGTATGTGTCAAGCCGTCAAACACCGATGACCGAAGACGAATGCTGTAACATCATCAGTCAAATAGTCAACATTCTACTTCACATGCAAAATGTTGTTTGCGTGCAACATATGGACCTTAAAATGGAGAACGTGTTGATAGATCCTGAAACGAAAGAGGTTAAACTCTGTGATTTCGGACATTTAGCGCAAATAGCACATTTGTGGACGGATTCAACATCGATAGGGACGAAATGTTACTGGGCACCAGAAACTATTAAGGAAGGAAGATTCTACCCAAAGAGAACCATAGTATGGCAAGTTGGCATTCTCGCTTATGACCTCTTACAAGAAATTCCATGGGATGTGTACAAAGACGGAAACCTGCAAGACTTGACTTTTGAACGTTATAAGTCTGGCAAGGCCGTGGAATTTATTCAAGTTTGCCTAGAACCAGACGTGCGCATTCGTGTGGAACTCGATCAGTTAGTGTATATGAGGTGGATAGAAGAAATGAACAACAACGAAATGATTTGACTGTAAACTTTTATGTATTGAATAAAAACGTGTCAAACAAACAATGCTCGTATTTGTCTTTTTACATCATTTGTTTTAGTACAAGTATCGAAACAGTTTCAAAGTAACAACATTGAGTCTTTTCAACGCTAATATGCTTGATGGAAAGTTGCGTATACTGTTAAACAAATGGTCATTCAATATATCATACACTGATTCCATCATGATGACGAAAGTTTAGATGTGTGAAGACAACATAGGTTAATGTTTGGTATGTACGTTCTCGTTATTTCGAAAACGTATAAAAGGGCGTTCACCAACGCAAAGCTCATCATTGCTCATCTTGACATTGATGCATACAGTCGCAAAAAAATGGACACGGTCGCTTCTTTACTCGAGAGGTACTACATTGAAAATCTAATCGAGACTGGCTCAACTGCTCGAGTGATGAAGGCAGTGCGGAGTTTGGACGGCAAGGTATTTGCCATGAAAGTTGCGAAAACGGTGAACACGATAACTTCAATTCCAGAAGAAATCTTGATCAACCAAGAGCTGATGGCAGCTGATATCAAAGGCGTTACACAAATGCACGAGTATGCTATAGACTTTGAGATGAACCGATACGTGATAATCATGGAGTACATGCCAATGGACTTGCACACGTATGTTTCAAGACGTGCCACGCCGATCACAGAAGAAGAGTGTTGTCATATCATTTGCCAAGTGGTGAAAATACTTCTCGACATGCAAAACATGGTAGGCATGCAACATATGGACTTGAAAATGGAAAACGTTCTGATAGATCCATTGACGAAAGAAGTGAAATTGTGCGATTTTGGACATATTGCAAAAGTCGAACATTTGTGGACCGATTCAAAATCGAAAGGAACGCATATCTACTGGGCTCCGGAGACAGTGAAAGAGAGACGGTTCTACCCTACAAGAAGCATCGTGTGGCAAGTTGGACTTCTCGCCTACGATATCATACAAGAAGTGCCTTGGGAGATGTACAAAGACGGAAACCTGAGTGACTTAACATTCGAACGTTTCACGTGTGGTAAAGCCATTTCGTTTATTTACATTTGTTTGGAACCAGACGTGCGCATTCGAGTAGATCTGTACCGTTTACTGCAGACCAGTTGGCTGGATGAGAAGAACAACAACGAAATGATTTGTTCATAACTGTGTATTTTCCAATAAATCATGTCATGCAATCAAATTTCGTATTTGTCTTTTAACAACATTAAATCTAGTACAATAGTCGAAACAAAAACACAAACAACCAACGCAAATGTTTTTCAGAACAAAATTCTTATCAATAGGATTTCCATCAGCGATATAATCTGATATGATATCGAAACAAGTAACACTATTCTGGTGGTGACATTTACAAGATAACTGTGGTTTTTCACCACATTTCACTTCACTGCTTACAATACTAAAACAGGTTCGACTGTTGCGACACATAGTAGTGTATAGTGCAGTTTTTTTACCAGATATTTGCTTCCGAAGCGCCAAATACTGGTATCGAATACAATTAGTTGAATCTATGAAACATTTGTATACATCAACCAAATCAAATTCTCGACATCCATCGCAACATGAGAAGTAGTTTGCTCGACTATTTGCATCGTTAACAATAGACGTTTTGTTATATGCTTTGTGATGATAGTTGATTGGTTGACAACAGGTTTTGCATAAAATAAACAAGCCATTTTGGTATAAACGATCAAGAGTTCCTTCTTGTTTAGTACACTTTGTGTGACAAAAACACGATGGTATATTAAGTGAAATGACTTTGTTGTTCACAAAATCAACTTGTTGTCTGATGATATTTTGTATATAATGGCCAAACGATAAGTTTCTTGTTACAATAGGTGACGTGAGTAATATTTGAATCGATCTGAAACATTTGCGCTTACTACTAGAATTTGTAGTAAGCTCTCGTTTGAAGTGATACGCAAAGTCTAACACTGGTTTCGGGTAATATAGTTCAGACGTCAAAAAGTTTGCAACAGAGTCATGCAAAACAAGATTGCTAGTGTTATAAATATACGTACAGTTACACATTGACTTGAGGACTTGAAATACTTTGTGGTTAGGAATCCACTCTAATCCTTTCACTTGAGTTACCATTTTCCTGAGCGATGGGTGCACTTTTGAGATTTCCAACTGTAGTAAAAGGTCTCGCAGATGAATAGTTGTATGGTTATTCACACATATGATGTTGGACCTTTGTTTCGAAAATGTTACATACAGCTTATGAAATGGTTGTTTCTTTTGACATATTTTGCGAATTCCTCGCAGAATCTGTATGATTCGTTTGTTCATTTCATAGTCAGGTTTCTTGAAATAAAGAACACACAATTGAACAATCAAGTAAAACATGTGTATTTTTTCATCTGTGCTTTGTTGACTATACACATTTATCAGCAACAGGTCAACTCTCAGGTTATGTGGAAACATATTTTTGATAACGAAGTGAGCGAATCTATAACAATGAAACGTGGTGAGAGTTTGCTTCAGTTTTTTCAAAGTAACAACATTGAGTCTTTTCAACAGCTAATATGCTTGATGGAAAGTTGCGTATACCGTTATACAAATGGTCATTTAATACATCATACACTGATTCCATCATGAGCAAGAATGACTAGATGTGTGAAGACAACATAGGTTTATGTTAGGTATGTACGTGCTCATTATTTCGAAAAAGTATAAAAGGGCGATGAAACCTGTGTCTATCATTCATTCTTACTCTTACAACCAAACATGTCACATCAACTTAGGTTCAAAGAACAACGTATTGCTGAGACATACATGATCTACAAGCAGTACGGTGGTGATATTGGTTTATACGGTATCGTAAAGAAGTACAAGAAGCAGAGAAACGAAAACGACAGAACCTTTTGTCGCCAGGAATTGTTTTGGCAAAGATGGAAGAGCATAGCAGAAGATTTCCTTCATGGTATCATGTCGAAGATGCCACTGATGCTTTCCTGACTGAGTCGTTGATCAGATCGCCTTCTATCAACGCGTTTCTGAACGCAAAACGGGTCTTCGACATACCAATACTCACCAAAAGCAACACAGATATGTGCTCTATTCTAGAAGCTATTCTAAAGAGCGACATCGATATTGACAATGTTTCAGTATGCTGTTCGTTTGGACATTCAACCGTCGACACACCTCATAAGATGGTCGTGATGAAACACAGAGACAGCGGTACACCGTTCATGGAAGCACTCAAACATCAAGAGAGACAAAAAAGTCCAGTGTATATTGGAAACGTAGTAGGTGGAAAGTTTGACGATCCTAGCCAAGCGATCATTGTCACTAAAGAAGAAATGAGGCATACACGATACTTGCACGGCGCTTACTCCGAGTGTCAGTTCAGCGATTACATCCCGAAACACGAAATACCAATGAGGGTTTGCTACGGAGTGGTTCCAAATACCGTTTCAATCATAACCATGTGGAAGGAACGACTTCAAGATTGTACTTTTCCCGGCACTGCATACGGAACAGTGGACTTTGACCAAAAACAACGCCCTGAATGGAATCCACAGCATTTTGACCATCTGTCGTTATCATTTGCTAAGATGAATCAGTTTTGTATTGAAAAATGTTCATTGTCATTGCATTGCAAGTTTGTTGTAATCATATGCTGATCAATAAAAACATGAACCAAAATGTTGTTTTATTTTTATTTTACGTATAACTAGGATACACCAAGACAAAACACTCATTCATCATGACAAAAGTCTTTGCGATAGAAGGCAATATTGCTGCCGGAAAAAGCACACTACTCGATCTGTTAGGGCAAACATATCTTGTATTTCCAGAACCGCTGGATGAGTGGCAAAATGTTATGGGCCCTGATGGCCAAGCATTAAATATTTTTGACATTTATTGTCAAGACATGCCAACGCATTCATTTGCATTTCAAATTTTTACACTAAAAAGCGCTATGAGTGTTTTGAGAAAAGCTCTAGCGTCCGGTGAACCATATGTGTTTGTTGAGAGGTCGTTTTTGTCAAACTTGAACGTGTTCGCAACAGCACAAAAATCGATGGGTTATATCGATGAAGTAGAATGGATGGTATATCATGAGTTGTTTAAATCAATGCTTCCGAGCGAAAATTTTGAGCTAGCCGGAATTATATATTTGCAAACATCACCAACAAAATGCTACGAACGTCTCAAGATCAGAAACAGAGCAGAAGAAAGCGAAATATCGCTAAAATATTTGAAGGAACTTCATAACAATCACGAAAAATGGTTTTCGGGTATAGATCCAAGAAAAGTATTGGTGATAAATATGGATGCGAATAAATACGGATGGGCAGACTATGAAAATGACATTGCTAGAATAAAGTCTTTTGTCAGCGAAATGACTGCCGGGGACTAATTTGCTTAAAAGTGCGAGTTATTGGACACCACAGCCACTTTTTTCTTGTGTGCATTTTTGGTGCGGGATGCGGCGCTATATGATATGCCCGGAAAATGTTCTGACGGTTTAATAAGGGGGGTGGGGTTTTAAAAAAGACCCCCCCGCTAATTTTGCCGGGCTAATTTTGTTTTCAATATACAATGTCAAACACTAATTGTACTACGAGAGTTGTATCGCATAAGTCATTACAAAAAAATGGTATAAATAGGAGATGAATACGTTAGTAAGTCTAAGAACGTTTGTTTGCAAACATGTCTGTGTACAGTCGTTTTGCGAGGCTTAGAAAATCTGAACCACGAGCCTTCAGTCGCTATCAAACTATGGACCAGAGACTTCAAACCTTTGAAGACAGGCCATCCAAACGCAGCGTGTCAAAGGAAGACCTGGCTAGCCAAGGGTTCATCTACGACCCTTGTGTCATCTCCGACACGAGAGAGAATTTCTCCGACACTATTTTTAATTGCGTTAGATGCGTGTTTTGCAATGCGCACATTTCCATTTGGAACATGGACAAAGTAGATGTGAGAGTTAGGCATCGACAGCTGTGCCCCGCTTGTCCTTTTGTGTTCGATTGGAACATGAACAAAGAAGAAATAGTGAGACTCAGTCATCGACGGTTTGGTCGTGCTTGTCCTTTTGAATTTGAATTTCTTGACTATGAGTTATGCGATAGGTACTTGGAAAACGAGTTTGAAAAGCAATATGAAAGAGATAATTATGGAATTGTGGAAACAGAAAGCGATCAAGATGTTCATTCTAGCGATGATAACCAAAAATATTCAAATAAATCGGTAGAAAGTCTTCAAACAAAAGATGACCAAAAGTATGACGAATACGATAATTATAGTGATTTGGATGAGCTGCTAATGGCGAAAATTGACAAGACTTGTACTCGTACCCGCTACAAATCTTATCAAAAACAAACTGAAAAGCAGCGTAAAAAGGCTGAAAACAGGCTGAAAAAGAAACGAAGAACAAAAATACGCAATGCAAAACGAGATCAAAAGCAAACATATTACCAGGACAGAATCGACGATGATAATTACATACCTCAAAAAGGTTCCAATGATCAAGATGTAAAGAAACATGATAGAAAAATGTGTTGGGTTTGCAGAACTAATGATGCTGGCGATATACTGGAAGAACAGGTTTTCGAATCTTACGAACAGTTTTATCAAAAGCAAAAATATTACCGGGGCGAAATCGACGATGATAATCACATATTTCAAAAGGGTTCCAATGATCAAGATGCAGAGATACATGATAGAAAAATGTGTTGGGTTTGCAGAAGCCGTGATATCGATGATATGATAGAAGATCAGTTTTTGCAATCTTACGAAAGTTTTTTGGAGGAAAAATATAAAGAAGAATTCGACAATTGTTTTGCGGACGAAATCAGTGGCATCGATGATGAAAAACAAAATCAGGTTGAACGTCTATGGGATGAAGAGACCGAGTATATTTATTTTTCTGACTATGAGGCATTCGTTCAATACATGGATGAATATGAGAGGCAACATCCATGTATTTGTATAGGAAGTTTAGGTGTATTTTCGATAACGCTACGACTCAAAACATTTGAATATAAGCAATCATAACATGGATATTGAAAATGAACAAAGAAGATGTAAGACTCAGGCATTGACAGTTATGGCATGTTTGTTCTTTTGTGTTCGATTGTGCATGTATGTGTCAATAAAAAACCCTAAAACGATTTTGCGTATTGTTTGTTTTTCGAGAAGTATCAAAAAATAAACACAAAAACACAAGCTATAATACAATACATTTTATTCAACAATCACGATGTGACACAATTTGATGGGTAAATTTTGTCATCGCATTCGCGCTAAACATTTCAAAAACGTGCTCTGTTTCAAGAATATCTTTGGCAATATCTTTTGACTTTTCAGCACCTCGAAAATCAATTGCACCACATATCCAGTTTTCGGCATGAATGAAACCATACAATAAATCGAATCTGCACCGGTTCGCTTTCGTAGCAAGAACGTTCAAGGTTTCTTTTGTCACATCTTTGATCAGAAACGACCAAATTGAAAAGGTTTTTCTTGAAGTACAAGAGTCCATCAGCGCATGTTGAATCTTGATTTTGCTTATGTTTGTTTTGCTGCAAACGAATTCAACAATTTCATCAAATAGACACATTATCAACTTCGTTGGTTGTAGAGAAGCTTTGAGTTTTGCGTACGTTTCGAATTGATGTGCAAAATGTTCTCTTGTATTTATTTCTACATGCTGGAAATCTGTCCACAGACACATAGGAATGCTATTTGTGGTGTAATCCATGTGAATGACTGAAAGACAAATAACTTCAATTTGTTGTTTGAAAATACTTATATAGGAACTTTCCAAAATGACAATGCATCAAAAACTCGTCATGTATATGTTTGTGCATATAGTTGCCCTGTTTTTTCCCTTAGTTTTACATACAAATGCGTTAGGACGTCCTAAACCAAATTTTTATGAACCGTCTTGTTTCAAGCATGTACAGGACACACCGATTGACGTTACGAATGGTTTATTTTATGTGTTGATAAACGTAACCTATGAGTATTTGTCATTATACGACGATGTCAAAGAAAATTTACAATTTTTCAACAAATGGATGAAAAACCCAGAGTTTAGTTTAGAAGGTCATGAGCAACAATGCAAATCCATAGGTCTATCTAGATGTCCGAACAAGAAAAAAGCGTTTTCAAAACCGGTATACAGTGTAGTTGATGGTTTTGTAGCGGGATCAATGTTTATCACTTACGACTTACCAAGTCTTTTAGTTAGATTGCAAATTGAGCCGAAAACGTACTCTATCAGTGAGTTTGTAGAATCTGTGTTTACTGAAATTTACACACACGCTTGGATACCTTTGTTTCCGTACAATTTTTCATTGACATATGATGGAAGTGAAATTTGTGCAAATGGGATGCACGGTCATGCCTTCATCAGATTTAATATTGAACTGTGTACAACGTTCGGAACATGGTGCGATGTGAATTTAGAAGGTGCTAGTCCCGAGAAACAGGATCATGCGTTAACACGAATCAAAAATGCGTTATTGAAGAGAAAAATGAATGATTTGTCAGTCGCCAAGTATATCAAAGAATATGATCTAGGTTTGGAAATAATCCCTTCTAAGTCCAAAGAATTGCGAGACACAATTACACAAATAGAGCAAGAAATGAGTGAGATCCGCTTAAAAATCGATGATAAGTTCGACTTTGACTATGATCAATCTGACGAGAATTACTCTGACGAGGATAACTTTGATGAGGATTACTCTGACGATAATTTGGATGAAAAGCAAAGCGCTGAAAATGTTCCAATTATCGATTTTTCTGACTTTTTTTTCAAAAACACTAAAGTACTGTCAGTAACAAACAAACCTATCGTTGACCCTATCGTAAGCCAAAAAATTCACGATATTCAAAATGCCAATACTTTCGTTAGCCAAACATTTTACGATATTCAAACTTCTACCAACAAGCCAAAAAACAAAATAAGTCCGCCAGTTAAAAAAAATACTGTTGTTAACCAAACTTCTCACAAAATTCAAAATGCTCTTAACAAGCCAAAACTCAACGTTAGTCTGCCAGTTAAAAACGATAACATCGTTAACCAACAATTTCAAAATATGCAAGATGCTATCAACAAGCATAAAATGGGAATTAAGCACAACAAGCAGACCGTTGCAGAAGTATCTACGTATGGATTGCAAAATTGTTACTGCATAGCATGTAATCGTTCTACTACAATTGGCAAAGTACATAACAATCGTTGCTATTTCATCGACTTGGATTCATCATTCAAGATTTCCTCTAATACGCATTTTTCTCCGTTTCGTGAATACACACTCTTGATTATCAACGAACGTAATCATGCTTTACGTGCGATGCTAAGTCAAATAGTGAAACAAGTGAGTAACGAAGTTATTCTCGCGAAAAAGGCTTCATCATATCGACTTACTGTCTTCAGCACCAAAGATGGCACAACTGTTGATAAGATTTGTATGTCGTTATTCAGAAATACGTATCAAATTGAGAATTGTACCGAGAGCACGAATGCTGTGCTTATAGCGAGAAATGGTCATTTCATTCGCGTACCACAAATACAATTGGCTAATTTCACAGTACTGCGATATTGGTGCTGTGAAAGCGGAAAATGGCAAATGTTTTCGGATTGATGCAAATTGTTCGCACTCAAGTATTGCGAGTGTTTACGATTTGGATGATAAGTTAGTTTCATATTTGGTTAGCATTACTCAGAACACGGCACACAATATGAGTGAGGCAAAGTTTCAAATAAAAAATATAGATGACAGTTCTGTCACAAGCGAACACTTCATTGTGTACAACAAAAGGACGAACAGTGGACAAGAATGCACGTATGTCGATATGCGATCAAAGACCATTTCAATCGAAAAATGCAAACACAGTACTCACGATTTGCGAGGTATTGTTGGGTAAAAGTGCATCGAATGACGAACCGGGACTTAAAAAACTAACGTTGTGGGAAACTGTCGCTGTTAGCGTTGGTGGATTCATTGTGCTTGTGATAGCTGCTATTTGCTTCATAATTGTACTACACAGCATAGCTCGGCATAACGATACTGTTGTAAAGAGTTAACATATATCAAAGCGTTTGTATCCGCTATTGTCATAACTCACAATGACTTCGTATGACAACATGTATACCATTGAACGCGAGAGCATTGGTAACACTCAAGAATTTTCCATCCACGTTTTTAAATGCATCAGCGTTTTGATCAATGAACAAGAACTGCTCGAAAGCATTTTTGAAACCATACTAGACGATATTGGAGACGAAAACGTGTTCATATTCGACTTGACAATCGAGTTTTGTTTCACAACAAGTTAGTAAAACTCTACATATCAGTCAGCTAAATTCGCAAAACTGTTCGTGTTTTGACATTACTTGTGCTATGCAGGAACAAGGAATCAATTTCACGGTACCAGCTGATCTTCATGTTTTTGTAACAAAAAACGCATAAACACATTTTCAGTCATAATTTCACTATTTCGAGTTGTTGATGGACTACAAAGTTAAACCATGTAACGGTGAGCGCTGCACTCTATGTTCTCAAATAAAGAGTGGAAATAGTTTTCAGTTCAATTGTGGTTTTGTATACATTGTTGAAGATGGAGAGAACTTGACTTGTAAATCAAAAGATGTTATATATGTTCTGAAGTGCAACACTTGCGGCGGTGAGTATATTGGCGAGACCGTTAATCTGAGAAAACGCATTCACACACACAACTCTCATATTCGAACAGAGCAGCATTTGTGTCGAGCTACTGACCATTTGATAGAATGTGGGAAACACTTGTGCGATGTTAAGGAACGGTACACTGTATTCGTTTTGGAGACAGAGCGAGACAAGCACGTGCGTAAAGCCAAAGAGGCGTACTACATTCGATTATTCAAGCCAATGATGAACAAGTAAGGCGTGCATTATTTTTCAAGCGTATATATATAGCTGCAGTTAACAAAATAAGCACACTCGCAATCACTTTCTACGATGGCACAAGCAATGTTGACCTCGAGCTATGCTATAAAAACGAACAACCGAGAACGAATACAGCAGTTTGCGAACACTGTACTCAATCACGGCGTGAAAAGGAATTTGGTTTCTGAAGTCGAGTCAGGTGTCTTCTTGTCGCCTAACGATTATTTGAAAATAAAAGAACTTTCAGAGAAACTAAAACAGATTGATGCCAAACTAGCGCAGTACAAAAGCCTCAAAGTAAGAACGCAGAATCTGATAAAGGGCATCAAGAAAACAAAAAACCTGCAGGACGATGTTGTGAAGACTGTGAGCTCTAACGTTTTCGATCGAATTCCAATTGATGTGATTAACAAAATACTCGGTTCTGGGGAAGACGAAAACATGTTTGCGCTAATAGAGCGAATAAAATCTTCCAATGTTGAGGAAAAACGCAAATATGCCGATATCGACATCTCCGATACAGAAATCTCAGATACGCTAAACGATGATGAAAAGGAAATTATGAACGGTCTGGCTGTTAAAAGAATGCGCAAATCTGGTGAAACGAAAGCTGCAAAGAAACCGAAAAAGGAAAAGACTATACTCAGTGATCTAGAATTGAGCGATGATGACGAATGACTACGTTGTTGCAATATTGTATGATTATGTTGACTTGTGTGTGTTACATTTTTTGTATATGTTGTAAATAAATTGTATCAATGAACTGTAAACATTTGTTGCCTTATCAATGGATATTGACGAGGTTTTGATTGTTGACGAAGACGAACAGTTAGCACAAAACACCTACTTGCTTTCACCCATGTACTCTAGACATCACCACGAATGCTCGCTATGCATTTTTCAATACATAACAGAATATGAAGAACCAATACGAATATTCGAAAGCAAGCTAGTAGAAATGAACTCAAAACTCGGGTGTGGAATTCAAACGTGTGTCACAATGGTTCTCAATGAGTTCAAAGACGATGAACGCATGTCGTTGTTCAAAAAATTGACAACTAGCGAAATTACAAGCCATTTTGATTCAGTATTTGGCGATCCTATTTGTGGATACAACCGACTTAAAGCTTACAATTTTTTCTCTCTGTTTGACGAAAGTACGGTTAACAATTCCACATACATCAAGTTTATTTACGATACATACAAACATTCGAGAAACACGTCACTATGTCCTTATTCGCTTCTAGGCGTTTATGTTTTTCTTGTCATGATCAACACTATAGGAGGTGATGCCCAGCTTAAGAAAAAACACGACTTTTTGTGGATGTTTAACTGTCTATGCAATCACAAATTACGGTTTGGAAAATTGAGATAAAAATCTATTTAAGGATAGTTTTTTCTATAGAAACGCTAAACCCGCACACAACCAACAACCATGTCAACCATAAACATTAAAGATATTAATCGTGTCACTGACACCGAAGCCACTAATCGCTTGTTCACTAAACTGAAGTACGATATTGGTATTGAAATCTCTTCAAAGCTCATTCAGTCGCTTAAACAAAGCAAAGACAGGGTTGTATTTTATGTGGGCAAAGAACAAAGATCATACCCAGCAGCAATTGTGAAAATGTTCACTAACGTTAAGACAAATCATGTCAAGATTCAGCCGAAGTACAGTGTTCAAGAATTGATGAACGTGTTTGAAATTCTCATGAACCTGTCTGAGTACCAATGTAACGGTCTCACGCTAGATTACTCGGATTGGCAGTCAATCTCTAGTCTGGTAAACATGATCGAACTCGCTGAGCACCTAGGCATGACAGAAGTGGTGATGTTTCTTAAACGCATTCCACAACTTCTTACATTTCACAACAAAACCGCGTATGATAACGAATTGTTAAGACGAGAAAACGAGTCTAAGGAAAACCAAAAACCAATGTCTGTCAACGAACCTAGCGAAAACGATGAAAAGCGGTCGAGAACTAGAAAGAGAAGCTTTACAAAAGTGTTCAGTCGTAGTTTGAGCCGAAAGCGCAGAGAAGAAAATGTTATGAACTAAATGTCGTATTTTGTTTGTTGTATGTTGAAAATAAAGAGCAAAAACAGTAAACACGCGTGTTTGTTTTCTTCACGCAGCAAGATAAAACCCAAAACGTCAATATACTTGCATCTTCTCTACCAAACTAACAACCAAAACATAAAATGCATTTCAACATTTTATTTGACGATACTATTCAAACAAATACACACACAAGCATGCACTAAAAGTCATAACACTAATCAGTCCAATGAATCCGCTTCCAATCAAATATTTCAGATCTACAAACAGCGCATTTGTTCCCGTATATATGCATGTGCCAGCAACAGTGTACGCAGAAAAGGTGCATGCATGGTGCTACGGCAAAGGTTTTCTCTTCATTGCAGCAAATTATACAAGTACGCGAGTCTTTCACTGCTTGCTCTTTTTCCAGGTGAAGTTGAGCCATACGTTTTTTGCAGTCTTTGCAATCACAGCAACTATTTGCTTGAAAGCGTTCACGAAGTTCTTTCATAACCTGTATGCATTCTTTTCGTATTTTTCTAACAGAAAACCACCATCGTAAGTCTTGAATACAGATAATCGCAAGCATTGTAACACCGATCATGGCTTCTTGTTGTTGTCAAGTTTAGTCTTTTTGCGATCCCAAAAATCTGGGTTTCGTTCTTCGATGATTAATTGAATAAGCAAAATGCCAAGAAATATAGTCGCAAACATCAACAAATGAAGTTAACTCTGCGTAGCGCTAATATATATGCACATTTTGTAACGATTTCGATCACAAACCATTTAAGTGTCAGTTAATATCGGAAAGTGTTACATTTCAAAACATGTACTTTGGACGCAGATGGTCATCTTATGCTCGTCCGCAAATGTCGAAGTATGATCGCATTGAAAAAAGGAAAAGGAAAATCAAGTCACAAGCTGATGCAAAACAGTTGTGGGAAATAGTATCGAAGTATTTGAGCATCACATCAACGGAAAAGCCCAAAGTTAAGAAGTTCTATGCGTATAGATCTGAAACGTTTCAACCGGGTTGGTCAAATTGTTATTTCGAGCCAAGACCTGAGTTTAAGTACGAAATTAAACTAACGTGCTTTGGAATCACAGTTCATCTTAGCGTGTACTTAATGCTTGTTGAAGATGTTGTTGGAAACGTCGAAATCAACGACGATAATTACGCCGATGTCGATCTAATAATACGGGATACACTAGATGAAACGAAACTGCTTTTCAGTATTTCTGATCGAGATGGCGAGACTGAAAAGAAATATGATTTACTGAAATCCAACGGCTGTGCTATGTGCAAGGAAATCATCGATATGATTGGTATCAAAAACATTTTTGATAAAAACGATTTGTTTGTAGAGTTGGAATCAAATGTATCGTTTAGTTTACAGAGCGACCGTGAATGTGATGATTGAACATATGAATAAAACAACCAAAAACGTATTTTTCTGTTTTCTACTTTTTATTCAACAAACTCGCTTACAATACTGTATAAACGATGTCCATTTACCAGGTTGATTTGCAACCCAGTCAGTAAGTCTATATTTACGGAACACGTTCTGTAGTTTATTCAGGTGGTAGAAGCCTTCAGCGTTGTAATTCGATATTTCACGTACGACGGCCGCAAACAAAACAAATGCAGTCACAAACACATCCCAGCTCAAAACGTTGTTCAGCTTTTGTTCAAGCAATTCGGCGAAATAGTCTTCATCAAAACAAGCTATGGTCAGTTCATCTTTTGTAAGAACATGCATCGTAACAGTGCTATTTACAAGCAAAATCACACATTCGACGATGTCACAAAGAGTGTCATTTGAGTCCTCAAACTGCTTGCATTCCAAGTAATTTGCTACCATCGCAGCCACAAACTCACAGCTGAACATTTTTTTACGTTATGACAACTACTGACTTTGCGTGAATGGTTTTTATACTCGAGTTAGGCGCTTGTTATTTGAACTGTTGTAGTAGTTTGTAAACGTCTAGATTGAAATCCTTGCAACACATACGCAATAACTATAACTATAACCAAAGAAACAACCACAAATGTTAGTGCAATAAATAAGACCCAAAAGCTGTTTATTTTGGAATCATCGTCACTCGGTGAATCCAGTCCCATACCAGGAATTCTAATCTGACACAGAGTTCGTTTTGTTGTACAATCTTCATACGAAATAGATTTTTCATTCACGTCGATATACAAGCACGTATTGTTCTCATCATATGACACTCGCGAATAGACTATCGCGTAATCGTTTAATTCGAGCGTTTCGTTCAGACTGTCAATTTTGAACATCAAATTTTGAGATATTGCATTCACCTTCGGGTCGTGCGTTCTGTTAATCAGATAGTCAAAAGCGTTTTGAAACTCTTCTTCTGTTTGCAGCACTGCTGGTAAGCACTGGCCATCTTCATTCACCACGAAACAAGTTTTAAGAGATGTGATCGACGCTGCTGCGTTTTCGTCAAATGAACATGTCTTGTACGCACGCGGATTGAAAGGTGACACAGTCACAAACTCTCCTCGATCCGCTTTTAACAGCGCTACGTTAGCCGTTTCGCATGAAATGCCCAAATATTTTCGTTTGAACAAATGAACGCATTGAGCAGGCCTATCTTTGTTGTTGAACAGCGCTATCTTGATAGAACCTTGAATGTTGTTCAAAATAAATTCGTTGCTTACTTGAGTGAAAACCGTTTTTAGATGAATGTTTTTATGTCCAAAAATGACCACATCGTATGCATTATAGTCGGTACTGTTTACAGTTTTACGTACATTGACGTGCGTTGAAAACTGGTTTCCAACTTTGAACTGTTGCTCAATACTGATAAAGTAGCAAGATCCATCATATATTTTACCAATACTTTTAGTCGGATCACACACATTGCAATAACAGTTTTGTAAACCGTAAGAAGAAACGCTTTGAACTGTTGTGTTTGCGCGGACAACAATGAAAAAACACAAAATGATAAACGCCCGCATGCTTGGCTCAGAACATCAAGAATGACAAGATCCGTTTGTTTAAGTGTGTTTTATATTTATTTTAGTTCTTATGATCTTTTTATTACGTACGACATAAATCCTATTATTCCAAAAACGATTGCAAACACGACTAGAATGCAAAACACAACGTCGACAGATCCTTTTTCGCCATGTTCGTTAGCCTTTGTGGTTGTTGAGCCATTGGTGGTGATATTACCACTCGTTATGTTATCGATTTCACTGTAGTTCTGTTGTGTGCTAGTTTTGTTTGCAACTCTCGATGTGGTTGTTGAAGAAACGCTTTGAACTGTTGTGTCTGCGCGGACAACAATGAAAAAACACAAAATGATAAACGACCGCATGGTTGGCTTAGAACATCAAGAATGACAAGATCCGTTTGTATAAGTGTGTTTTATATTTATTTTAGTTCCTGTGTTTTTTTTATAACGTTATACACAAATCCTATAAGTCCAAGAACGATTGCAAACACGGCTAGAATGCAAAACACAACTTCGATTATAACAAGGACAGATCCTGTTTCGCTATTTTCGTTAGCCTTTGTGGTTGTTGAGCCATTATTTGTGATATTACCACTCGTTATGTTATGGATTTTACTGTAGTTTTGTTGTGTGCTAGTTTCGTTTGCAACTATCGATGTGCCAAGATCGCTATTTTCTTCAACCTTTGTGGTTGTTGAACCATCGCTAAGGGCATTGACAACTGATGTGTTATGTTTTTTACTTAATGTTTTAGTGGTATTTTCGTGTGCAACTCTCAGTGTTGCTTGCGTGCTTTTTTTGTTAACCTTTGTGGTTGTCGAACCATTGTTGGGGATATAAGCAAGCGTTGTGTTTTCCATTTCGCTGTTTGTGTGTGTGTCAATTTCGTTTGAAACTGTCGATGTAACGAAATCATTATCGCTACTGCGTTTTTCGATGTCTGCAACATGATTAGATGTATTGTCTGGTACCAAGAATCGCCATAGAGAATCAGTAGCTAGCATCCTACCTATATTCGGGGTCAAAATAAAAAAGAGTTTGCCTTTGATTTGGAAACAAAACCTGTCCCTGTGATTATCAATGGTCAAATAATTGTCTTTCACGCCCAAATTTTGATTTATGACTTTTCGTATGGCCTCGAGAATATCATATTGCGTTGTGTACATTCTCTCAGGAATATATACAATTTTGCGTAACTTGTCTAGCGCATCATCATAGGAAACGATCGAGAATGCACCATTGTATATACCCAGATCGCGCTCTGGCGATTTCTTGAAGCAGTTATCGTTACAGCTACATAGAGACACAAACAAGACAAATAGTATGAAGCGCAACATAGCTGGTTTTTATTTCATTCATCTAACAAAACACATGTAATAGCTATATAACAAAAAATTTGCACACAACAGACTACAACACAAAATCTGCAGGAATGTACAAAACGAGGCCGTTTGTCAGCAATTCCTTCGACACACAAAATGCGACAAAGTTCGGTGGGATGTGAATGTTGGGAATGCATGTTCTAACCGCTTGAGAGAGCATATCTTCGTGTTCTTCGTTTTGACACTGATTGATGAAGTAAACTTTACATGGGTCTTCTTCGGGCAACATATCGCTTACGGGCATCGGGTTTTCTTGTACCTCTTGTTCTGGGGTGAACGTTTCCACGATTTCTTCTTTCACGACTGCCAAATCGACCGGCATACTGATTATCTCGTTTTGCTCCGAACACGCCTTCTTATCAGAACAAGGCAAGTCATTCCATGTTTGTTCTTGTGTTTTGCAAAGCATCTTTTTGGGGAGACTGGACTGATCCTTTGAATGTTCAGCAAATTTGCGTTTACGATTAGGAATAGCATTGACTAGTCTACCTTTTCCCCCATCGATCAGCTCCGTTTCAATGTGAAGACTGTTGATGTGCTTGCGGTACAAAGGATGCATCACAAACAAAACCTCTAACGCCTGACACAAATTTGTATTTGGATATCCATATTTTGGTTGCAGTGAGTATACGTTAGCATTCATCTCTCTCATTTCGATGCCAGTTTGCAACGCTTCGTATATTTCACCACAGCTTCTCACAATTTTCAGACCTATTGTGAGCTCTTTCTGTGTACTGACAAGCTGAAAGTTTTTACTCGGTAGCACTCCTTTTTTCACCAATATTTCCACGATATCGTTTTCCGTACAATCGAGTAATGTCATGACTGCTCGAAAGTAGGTGTTCAGCTTCAATCGTATCTGAGTCCTTTCCAAAGAAAGACAAGTCGATTTCACAGAATAAACTTTGCTGAACTCCTCGATTCCATGCAACTCCAACACTGGTATTATGCATATCGGCAGTCTGTAGTTTAACGTGGGATTCGACTGCATGTATCTACCCTTCTTTATGCGCTCGTTAAGAGTTGCGAAATGTTCTGGTACTAATGTTTTCAATATTTTGAAGTAGCACATATCAATCTTTTCATCGGCAACAGAAAACATCAAGTCAACATATCGTTCAAACGCAGCTAGTGTCGGTTCATCGAGAAACACATGGTCCAGCGTTGGCTTGTAGTTCAAGTAGTCATACGGACTGTTAGTTATCGACGTAAAACGCAGTCCCTCGACATCTGTGAAAGGACATGTAACGCTAAACATGTACTTCTTTTGGTGACCATTCGCATTGAAATTTCTTTTCTCGCGAATGAATTTTTCGCACAATGTTTGGACGAACATGTTGTCGCTTCGGTTGTCAGATTGTAAATGAGACGCATTGAATAAGTTGCATGGCTTTATATACAACCCGTCATGTTACAAAGTTAGTGGTATAAGCTTGAAAAAGTAGGTTTTGAAAACAGATATGGCTCGTTGCATCGAACGGAAAGGCGAAAGCAAATTAAATGCACTCATCAAATCAAACCAACCCGAGTTGTTAGCAACACACATAAATCAAAACTTTGATTTTGATTCATCGTGTTACATTGTTATCAACGAAAAACATGTTTTGCCTGTTGATTTCACACAAACAGACCTAGAACAAGTTGTCATTCATATATCTAAACCTGAATACATACAGTTTGTGAAGCTCAGGTTTAGTGATTCACACAGCAATGGGTTTGATTTTCTGCTTTGCGAACAAACCGATTACGAAGATAACTACGGCAATGAGGTTCATCAGTGTCACCTTTATTTTTCAAGAACATGTACCAAAGATATGGCAGCTACGAGCTATTACTTGACACAAGCCTTAAGTATGATTGGAGTACTAACATTTTCAAAGAATACGCATGACAAACTGGCTTCGTGTCTAATCAAACGTTATGGTCAAACACTCGTACCCAAATGCACTACTGATTTTTGGAACAAACAACTTGACTCATTTCGCATGAGAAGCATTCTTGAGGTCTCGCAGCAAGATGACTCAGCGACACTTCGTGATGAAATTGAGCGTTTGGTGCAAACAAAGTACAACTTTGTTTCTTGTCAATACAATACTGCAAACAAAATTCTCAATATTCTGTACACGAACACAAGTGACAACAACTTTGGGTTAGTGGTTCTCAAACAGTCGCTGAATATAAAATGCGCTACATGACTATTGATTCAAATCATTTTTGATTTAAACACCAAAGCGACAACATGTCTGTACCAGCAAATAAATTTCAAGTTCCACAGACTGAGAATTGGGACTTAGAAATAAGCCAGTCCGAGATGAAAAGTAAGTTGTGTTGATAAGATATTGTGTTTTCATAGCAGTTTTTATTGTAAGCATTGTTCATTTAGTTGTTAACTTTTGCTTTTTCTGTTTCAGAAAATACCAGCATCGGGGTGGTAACTCCAAAAACGAAAACCGAAGACTGGGAAGCTGAAATTGCGGTGGCGAAACGTCCTCCATTCTTTCTCAGCGTGGGCAAAATAACACAGCGACGTATAAACCGAATGCACCGATGCTGGACCTGTCACTGCGTGCCTGTCAATTGTCGATGTGCAAAATATTGAATAAACTTGTTGAAACGTTAACATGTGTTTGTTTGTTTGGTAGAAAATGTTATATAGGTAGTAACTTGAAAATTGATTCTATACACCTAAACAATGCTAGCCGTTGAACTCAAAGATTTGGGATTTTTTCGACATATGTTGCGTTTGAATATTGAAAAGTGGAACAAAGCTGTCGAAATGTACATCATGGATCTCTATCCAGATGTGAAGTTTACATTTTCGACGCGAGATCAATGTTGGAAAGCGACAGATACGGAAATTGTGTACTATGTCGATATTGAGGTTATTCTGATCAATCCGAAATATGATTTGTGCTGGACACACCAAGATCCCACAAAACGACTTCAAACCATTAATGGGATTTTGTTGAGCTCAAAAGCCAAGAGAACAAAACTCGTAACGTTTGACCAAGAGTATTTTTGAGACAAAAAATGTATAAAGATGTTGAAATAACCAATTGCATGTGTAATATAATATCATATCATATCATGGATGATACCGACGCTTTTTGCACGAATGAAACAAGTATGTTCATGAACAACTATATCGACAGACTGAAAACGTTTGAGCATTGGTCTCCCCAAATACAACCAAACAAATACCAGCTTGCTTCTTGCGGGTTGTACTACTTGGGACAACACGACCGTTGCAAATGTTTTCGTTGTGGCATTGTGTTGTATCATTGGAAATCTACAGACGATGTTTTCTTGGAACACCATAAACATTCACCACATTGCCAGTTTTTGCGAATGGTGGGTCCAGGAACAAGACTATTGATAGACACATGAGTATGTTTTGTATGATCGTGTTGTAAATAAATATCATGAACCGTTTAATTTGTTTTGTTCTTGTTCTTGTAGTAACATATACTTATTCATGCAACTACCAAACGCAAAGTTGAAAAACAAGTACTATTGTGTGCACGAATGTTTGATTTCGCTATTGCGTTAGTTATTGATATAACCCAGTGTCGTATGTTTTCTCAAACTATATTATCCAACTCTAATCAAAGCAAATACAAACAACTATGTATATGTAGTTTCAAACGATTTTATTCTGCAACAATCAATATTTCAAACATTCAATCTTTCGCAACAACAACGTACAACAGTTTACATAGTCCACTAGATCAGCCCACATAGTCCACTCGATCAGTCCATCACAGATGCAAAAGCCTCGCTTCTCTGTTTTGGCCGTAACCCTGAATTTCGCCACACCATTCGCAGCGATCGTCGATCCGCGTACATGACACACAGCTGAGGGCCTCGCATCTACGGCAAAAGTTCACCATCGAAAAAAAGTTTTTGCACGTATGACACACAATCACTAACGTAGTGTCGTAAACAGTTGGCAGCATTTCGCCCATGCTCTTAATCCATTTGTTACAAGCTGCTTTGTTGTTTCCAGCTAACGACTCATTCTCACGATGCTTATTCTGCCTCTCTAACCATGCCTGGAAACCTCCACTTTTCTCCACACCTGACATCCATTGCTCGCAAGCTTTTCTGTCACTCATTATGCGTGTTGTTCGTTCGGTTTCAAAAATCGAAATGATTCAAACACAAGCAATTCGCCCTTTTATAGTATGCCGTTATTCAACTCAACAGCATAAAACTCGAAATGCATGTCCCTTCCCCAGAACATGAAATTTCACAAAGTCGACAAAAGCCCCAATTGTATGTAAACAAAGTGTTTTATGTTTTCATCGACGAGTATTTTTATCAACAAGCCGAATTTTGCGGAATATGCGGTGTCATTAGTTCTAGAAAAGATAGTTTTAATTCATGCTTGACAAAAAGTTTGTAGTTTACTTTGCTTTTTGGAAAAATACAACGTTCAAAGATATGAGTTTCATCCGAACCTTCCGAAAAATGGGTGTTGTTCTATGTACAGTATCGATACATGTATGTGAGGCATTTTCAGGCTTTCTTTCTTGGATTGAGAGTTCAAGAAACGATGAATTTTGTCAAAACATGGTTACGATTACAAGAAAGTACCACCAAAATATATTTTTTGTTTCATGATAGACAAAACCGTGTATTGTTGAAATGTCAACACATCTCAAATGTAAACAAAGAAAAATGAAGTACATGATAAATCATATTGTGTAGATTTTTGTACCAAAGTTAAATGCTCTTAACAAAATGTGTTCTTTTATTCAAATGATTGTGATCACTGCTGTTTTATGTAAAATAAGTCAGTTTAGAACTTGATTTGTGTTGTTTTGTTTTCTTAGCTGCATCAGACTTTTTTGACTTGAATGTTATTTGTACACATCAAAATCTGCCATACAAAGTTGATTTCTAGAATGAATGAACAATCAGTATTTATTTGTAACTGTGTGTTGTTAACACTGTGATTGAATAATGTCACATTTGTCATAAGTTGAACAATTTCTCACCAGAACTTACATTTCAATATGATATTTTATGTGAAAGTAAACATGTGCACTAATTTGTCAGAATATTTGTCATTAAACTTCAAGGGTCAGTTTTTTTCATTTTTGAATCATATCAAACATATTCAACAATTTTTGAATCTATACCGCAAGTACCATTTCTGTCAAAAACTGCAAATAGAATCTGTTAACACACAAAACTACAAATTCTGCTTCTTTTACCAACATGTGAATGTTCAAGGTCACAACAATATTTGATTCAATTTCAACAAGCAAAACCCAATGGTTGCCTGTTTGAGTTATTTTTTTTAAGAAGTTCCTATGGTATGGATTTGTAAGTATCTAGAAGCAAAAATGGCATAACATTTGTGGGTTTTGCAAGTTAAAAAAAGTTAGTAACACAAAAAATGAAAATTTTGCATGTTGGTCAGTACAGTAACTGTATTGGACACAGATATTTTATCATGTTGTATTGACTGTGTAAAACATTTGTCATATGTTGAATAATTTCTTACCAGAATTTACATTTGAGTATGACAGTTTATGTGAAGAAAACATGTGCACTGATTTGTTTTCATATTTCTATGTAGGCTCACTTTTCATATTTTATCCATAGAATGCATAATTGTCCATTTCAAAGTCTTCTTCACAAAAATATTTGATGTCTAAAACTGCAAAAAAATCTATATACACACCAAAATGCAAATTCTGCTTTTTGCCAACATGTGAATGTTTGGTCACAACAATCTTTCTTTCAAGTCAACACAAATGTGTGTATCAACAAGCAAACCCATTTGTAAGTCTGTCCCGAGTCAGTTTTTATTATCATTGCCTATAGTGTATGTATTTGCAAATTTTTCAAGCAAGCACGCATAACAATTTCAGATGAAAGTGGATGAAAAAAAAGTATATGAATGCTATTTAGAAAAATATGGTTTTTTGTCAGCACATTCATGTCTGTCCACAAAACTCATTGTGTGTGTTTGTTGTGCAGTGATTCAGTCATTCACAAAGCGCATCTAACAGTGTCTGCTTGAGCTAGCAAGCACAACCACAAGCCATGTTTTGGTTCAGATTTGTTTTATTGAGGTCCATAAGAGAATATTTGAACATTTTGATACATGGCTCTCATAACTGGTCTCATTCAAATGCTTAGAAAAAAAGTATATAAATGCTTTTTAGAAAAATATGGTTTTTTGTCAGCACATTCATGTCTGTCCACAAAACTCATTGTGTGTGTTTGTTGTGCCGTGATACTGTGATTCACTGAGCGCATCATACAGTGTTTGCTTGAGCTAGCGAGCACAACCACAAGCCATGTTTTGGTTCAGATTTGGTTTATTCATGCATATGGATAAGAATATGAGAATTTTTATACATGGCTCTCATAAGATTTCTGATGCAAATGATGAGAAAAAAAGTATATAAATGCAATTTAGAAAAATATGGTTTTCTGTCAGCACATTCATGTCTGTCCACAAAACTCATTGTGTGTGTTATGTGTGAAGTGATGTTCAGTTCATATTCTCAGAGTGGTTCAATGAAGAACGCCTTCTTTCGCAGAAGGAAATCTAGGTTCAAGTCCTAGCTCTGATATGATTTGAGAAATCACTGAATGCAATTTACAGTGTCTGCTTGAGCTAGCAAGCACAACCACAAGTCAATTTTTTGTGCAGATTTGTTTTAGTCGTCTATATGATTAAGAATACAATAATTTTGATACTCGGCTTACATAACTGGTCTCATACAAAAAGAGATTGCCATTCCGAGCGCATATTACAGTGTGTGTGTGACCTTGCAAGCACAACCACAAGTCAATTTTTTGTGCAGATTTGTTTTAGTCGTCTATATGAATAAGAAGATGAGAATTTTCATACTCGGCTTACATAACTGGTCTGGTTCAAAAAGAGATTGCCATTCCGAGAGCCTATTACTGCTAGCAAGCACAACCTTCTACTTGTCTGATTGTGTGAAATGGCAGTTTTCAGTATTTTCAGATTCTTTCACTCACAACTCTATGTATAATCATATAACACAAAAACACAAATGTAAGGTGTAACATAGATTTTATTGATACATTGCTAGCCAAAAATGACATAACCTGGTCCAAAACAACCAGTGTGACAATCATATGGTATTTTGCATTTCAAACAAACAATTTGTTCACCAGTGTTAGCACTTACAAATTCCATGTACTTTGGAAAGCAATTTAGACAACAAAACCCGTGCCCACACTTCTTGCTGAACACTCTAGGTGGATTGCTTTCAAGTTTGCATAGTCTGCAGTAGTCGATTTTGCTGCTGCTTTTTAGATGGTTTGAAATAATCAAATCAATTGCATTGGAAATGTTTGTAGCTGCAGTTGTTACGCACGATGTTAACCTCGGCTCATCAATTGGTACAGATTTAACGTACCTTAGCGCCTTATTGAGACTGTCGATTTTTATCTGAGCTTTGCCGTGCGACGATTTTAGTATCTCTTGTTTTTTTAAATACTCTTCGAAAAAGTCTTCATGCTTCTTTTCAGTTGAAATAGCGTCCTGTTTTGCGTTTCGTTTTGGTTTTTTGACAGTTTGACCGTCAGAATTAGCAATAGCTTTTCGTTTATTCGATGTCGTTGTACTAGTTGAACCTGTTGAGTCGTTGGAACATTGCTGTGATGGCTGAGCAATGAAATTAGCTGCTGCATCGTTTTCTCGCGAACGATATTCTGTTTTAATTTCTTCGTCAGTCATTGTGAGAAGTGAGTACAAAATTGGATGCTTTCGTATCATCTCACTGGGTGTTGAATGCAATGGATGAGTTTCATCATCTACACGAACACCAGCATTGGTAAGCTGTTTGGAGAGCGCCATGTCGCTTTGAAATCTCAAGGAAGAATGATTGTGTTGTGTCAAAAACTAGCTATTTATACCCGTGACCTTAATTTTCCTTTTTTAAGGCCAATATGAGCCTGAAGTCGTGTAAGCATAAAACATTCATTTCAAGCATGTAAAACAAAACACAGATTAGATGTTTAATATGATTTATTCATACTATGTATCAACCAATAATGCCATAGCGTGAGCCAACTTGATATGTGGCGTTTTCATCGTACTGATGTTTGCATTTCAAACAAATAAGTCGCCCAGAATTTTTGTTGTAGACATATTCTAAATACTTCATTATGCAGCTGATACAGCAAAATCCGTGTCCGCACGTCTTGCTTATAACTGTTGGTTGATTGTCTTCATTTTTGCATATTCGACACGAGTCGATTTCGCCACTGCTCTGTAGTTCACTTGAGATGCTTTCGATAACATTCGTAATATGCGCTGTCGCATGTCCAAGGGAAGATTTTTGGCTTGAATTTTCAATGGCACTTTCTTCAGATTTTAGCGTCAGCAATACTTTTTTAAGATTGTTGATTCGTATCTGAGCTTTACCGTGCAACGATTTTAGTCTCTCTTGTTTTATGAAATACTGCTCTACGAAGTCAGTCTGCTTGTTTCCAGTTGACATTGGGTCTTGTTTTGACGTTCGCGAACCTTTAGGTTTTTTGACAGTTTGGCCGTTATTATTGGCAATAGCTTTGCGTTTATTCGAATCCTTTTTACTAGTCAAACCTGACGAGTCGTTGGAATTGTTATGTACAAGCTGCGCCAAAAAATCCGCAGCTTCTTCGTCTTCTCGCGATTTAAACTGATTGCCAGCTTCTTCGTCTGTCATTTGTAGAAGAGAGTGCACATTTTGACAAGTTTGGTCAAGCTCACTTGGGTTGAGATATAACGCATGACTTTCATCATCCAAACAAAAACCAACATCAGCAAGTTGTTTTGACACCATTTCGCTTTGCTTACTCAAGAGTGAATGATTGAGTTTTAATAAAAAGACTGGCTTTTATAGAAGACGTTTGAGGTTTGTTATTGTTTCTTTAGTTTGCTGCATATTGCGAAAAATGTTGATATTGAAAGATGTCATAAATTCATATTTAGTTTCAAGATAATCACAATTGTGATTTTTTGTGGTTGTTACATCATGATTTGGCATTGGCTGGTGTTGCTTGCAATTAAGACTCAATGTTGTCATACAATATACTTTTCAGTTGTTTCACAATTTAGGTTCTATGAAAATAAATCATATGATTAAGGTTTGAATAAACTTGAAATTGTTAAATCACGATATGTTCAGTTATGTGATAAGACTCGAAAGTCAGCTAATGATGTAAAAACCACTTATTTCTGAAATCAAACTTCTGTTGTCATTGCATTTGTTACAAGCGAGCATTATGTCGAAAACTGTCTGATCAAGTACTTTAATCCATCGTTATTCGATATGAAGTTGTTTGTGAGCGCAACGTTATTTTACTGTAGAATCAAACTATATCTATACTGCTTAAACAACGACCAACACATGAAATGCATTTCAACGTTTTATTTTACGATGATCACCAACAAACAAGCATATGCACAAAGTCAATACATATCTAATCAGTCCAATGGATTTTCATCCATCCTGTAACCTCAATTCGGCACATAGGGCACGTTTGCCCGAATAACATCAGACAGCAGTCTTCGCAAAAAGTATGCGAACATTTCGTCAAGGTACAGTTTTTTTCGCCATCGTAACATATGGTACACGTTTTCAACGCTCGAATAGCTTCTTCCTTCTCGAGTTGAAGTTCTCCTCTTTGCGAAATCAAAGCCTGTTCCTTCTCGAATTGAAGCTGCGATATTATTCTTTCGCTTTCGCATTCATGTTGCTCTTTAAGCGCTTTCTCGCGTTTGGACCACTCTGCATTGAAATAGCGCTCTTGGTCATCAACCAAATGTTCACTCGCTTCTCTCTGATAAGAGGAAGCCCTCTGTAGACACGATGCCATTTTTTTGCAGACATCGCGACCTTCTTTGGACATAGCGAAGTCGCTGCTGTTAACGAACGCGGTAACCTGACTTCCAAGTCTGTTGAGATGATAGCCAAACGATTTGAAATCAATCGACGCCGATTGTTCTAGTCGAGTGTATGGCCTTGTAGTATGTCGCTTACCATTGCCAGTCGGTTCGCCACTGCCACTAGGAGCATCTGTCTCCTCGAACTTTGGAAGTCGGTGTGCGTATTTCGGCATGATTTCGAGTCAATGTTCTCTCTTGGAGTCTCAAATCAAGAATGATGACAATAGCTGTTCGAGTCGCTTTAAATACCCAACGGGTTGGTGCGTTTTCACTATATAGCTAGCTGACATAACTTTGCTGACATAAGAAAGTCCAGAAAATCGATGAATAGCAAATTTTTCACGACATGCACTGCATTGACATTCATATTTGAGAAACGCACCGAACTTAGTGCATGTCTGAAAGATTTTGATGAAATGTATCTTAGCGACATTTTCATTTGAACCTTAAGCACGAAGTAACACTGCAAAATAGTTCGTTATTTATATACCAAACGTTACACAAGTACACTATGAATATGATCTAATATTTAATATATATTTTTGCGAAATGTACTGTGATCAAATATCAACGCAAAAGTTCAGTGAAAAACACATTTTTAAAATCATAATCTTTCGCGAGTAAAACTTTTTTAACATTGCATGAGAAATACACTGCAGTGCAGCGCGGTAATCAAGTGCAAATATATCGTGTTCACGTCATTTCAAAGTAAAGTCCACCAATAGATGAGTATTTGCGAAAAAGTTTAAATGTCAATTTCTCAACAACCTCTGCAGATGTTGGGATCAAAGTTTGAATATGATATTCAACTAAAAAAGCTCCACAATGATTGTTTTGAAAGTTTTATTCTTTTGTTAATGATTCTTTGACAAAAATGCGAGTTTTTGATCGAAAATAAACCCTTTATGAAGAAATCTTTTTCGCCTTTTCGTTTTGCGATACATTGTTTAAAATGTGTACCGTCAAATATGAAATTTTTGTGTGGATTAAATAATCACACATTAAAACGCCGATTTATCAGCAAAAACCTGAACTTAACTCTGATAATGTTTTTTCTACAACGCACTTGAATTCATAACGTGTAGTGTATCTACGTAATTTCGCTTCATAAAAACAACCTTGAATAAAATATCGTACACCGATGTTTAAGTCAAATTTTTCCGAAACGACTCATGGAATCAATATAAAATTTACACTACAATACCCTGCTTATTGTTAGCTACAACTTTTTTATTGCTAGTTTTGTTTCAACAAATATGCTTTTACAGAAAAAATCTTTTCAATTTGTTTTATATGACAGATTTTTTTTTTATTTTGGTGATTTTGTGAAACACGACTTATTTAATCGTATAGAGAGATTTTCATTTTGAAAATTTTGATGTATGATATCAAGTGATTTCACTAGCAATTTATCGAATAAAGCAGAACTATAGCAAAACAATAAACGAACTGCTTGAAATTTATTGCAACGACATAACAGTACAATAGGGCCTAAATCGCTTTAAATGTTCCAAAACATGTAATCGGTTCAACTTAGTACTTGTGGTGCTTTTTTTCACATATGAATTTCTGCCACGCGTGAGACATTTGCTTTTCAGCGTTTTTCAGAATGTCAAGACTTAACCATCTTAGGCATTCGCAAGTCTGTGGATATATAAAGCGACCCGAACAGCTATGGTTATGAATCGTGATTTGAAACTTTAAACAAACCATGTCAAATAACCTTGCAGGGTTCGTTGTTCCGCAGACCGATGACTGGAACAGAGTGGTGCTTGCAACAGAAAATTTCGTTGTTTCGCAGACCGAGGACTGGAACGGAGTGGTGCTTGCAACAGAAAATAGGTTCGTTGTTCCGCAGACCGAGGACTGGGATGAAGAAATTCGACAGTACGAAGCAGGTATGTTCGTTGACAATGCTTGTTTACTTATTCGTTTTGTTTGCCAAATATTGAACTTTGTGAATAAAATGATGCCTAAATTTCACATTTTCTTTGTCCATGTTTCAAATGGAAATGTGCGCTTGTCGAAACACGCATTGAACGCAATTAAAAATAGTGGTGTAAAAAATAGGGTCGTACATTGCACAAGGGTTTTTAAATAAACCCTTGGCTAGCCAGGTTTTCCTTTGACACGCCGAAATGTGTAGGCCTGTTTTTAAATGTTTGAAGTCTTTGATACAACGACATTTTTTGCGAACGAACGTTCGTAGACTCAGTTACGCATTCATCTGCTATTTATACAAAAAATTGAAATGTAAATTTTATATCTATTCATGTAGGAATCAAATGCCTTATTGTCAGAGAAATAAAACGCCCGGAAATTAGCGGGGGGGGGGGTCTGTTTCAATATATGGTTATATTGTTTTCTTGTCTATTTCCAGAGCAAGCCCAGCGCGAGTTACACACGTTGTCAAACGTGTTAAACCGTGATGTGGACAGTAGAGCAAAAGAGCTGATGGAAGAGGCTATTCGAGCAGATGCCATTCGACAATTTAAACTGTGTACCATATGTTACATTTCCGACAAAAACTGTACTTTAACAAAGTGCGGACACACATTCTGTGAAACATGTTGTGTGTTAATGTTGGGAAAATATTGTGGGATGTGCAGGGCGACGGTTACAGGATGGGTTCGGATGTTATTTACTGACTAGACTGTTTTGACTGTGTTTAACTGTTTATATGCATTTTCATTTGATGCGCGTTTGTTTTCTTGCATTTGTTTGCATTTATAAAATGTTGAAATGTGTTTCATGTGTTGGTCGTAAGTTGAGCAGGTTAGCGAATTGACTTTTAAAGCACGAAACATGTACTGTAAATCTACAGCTCTCGAACGTTATTTCTATCAATGTAAACAAGCGAGGGAAAAGAGTAAATTACATCGGTTTAACTCAATTTGCTCGAAAACCTCTCGTAATATCAAGATGAAATTTTCACCACAATATTTTATCATATGATAGGTATAATTTTTGTTTGCCTATTTTGTTTTTACTCGGCTACTTGTATCAGATATTCAACTATACAAAATTCGCTAACAAGAAAACTTTTTTGCCTTTTCGTTTTGCGACAAAAAATATATACTGTTAAATAGGGATTGTTTTTCTGAATGATTTGGTGTATCAAACTATGTATGTTTGTGAATCATTCCGATTAAACGAGCAGACAGTTAAACGCAACTTTGATAGTTTTCTTTACATAGCGCCAAAAATCATGATATGTTATAACGTCATTTTGTTTCATATAAACAACCAAGGGGCGATTAAACAGAAAATTGGTTTAAGTTAAATATCTCCGGAACGATTCATGGCATCGATATCAAATTAAAAGTACAATACCCAGCTTATTGTTAGCTACAACTTTTCTGCTGTTATTTTTGTGCCAACATACATGCTTATGTGATAAAAATCACTTGAAAAACGTTTGCAAGAAGAAAACTTTTTTATTTCCATGATTTATGAAACACGACTTATATCATCTGATAGAGAATTTCATTTCGAGCATTTTGATATAACATGCCTGTATGTATGTTGTATCGCTTGATCAAGACTGACCGAAAACCATTTTCCTATAATCACGCCTTTACTTTTTCAACATATAAACTCGGAACGTCATCTATCTGTAAGCAAGCGAAAAACACATTTTTGGAACCACGAAATCACATTTTCTCGAGAACGTCTCAAGATATCAAGATGAAATTTTCAAGACAATAATTAACAATGGGATAGCTAAAATATTTGTTTTGTATGTTTTGTTCTAACACGACTTATTGTATCAGATATTTTAGGTAACAAACTTCGCTAACAAGAAAACTTTTTTGCATACAGAGCATTTATCTTTATTTTGGTATAATCTTGTAGGAAATTCAATTCCACGCATTTTGATATATGACACTTAACTGTATGTCTCAACACAACAATAAAACAGTCCGATAACGGATTTTAACTAAACGCATTTCTGTCTAACATTAGATTTTATTTTAACGTCGAACAATCGCTCTGTACTGTAAAATGAACACTGATTTCGTACAAAGTTTAAGTCGCGTTTTCGCTACAACTAGTTGACATATATTTATGACATTTTCGCCAAAATATCAAACATGATAATAGCATCAAGTTTTGTGGGGATCATTTTTCGCTAACATTTACGCATATAGTAGAAATGCTTAGTTTTTCGCATAAAAATCACTTCGCTGAGAATGAAAAAAATTCCCATTTTAGACAAGTACATAGCAATTGATACCATTCGATAGGGAATTCTGTTCTGCACATTTTGATATATGGTAATCCACAATAAGTCTGATTACAAGGAAACTACTTCGACAAAACGCATTCGTGCTTATAGAAATTTCGAACTTTAAAGTATCGAGTTAAACTGAATGACGTTAAGATAGCAAATATTTCACAAAACTGTGTTTGTTTGGAAGAGGTTTAACTTAACTTTCTCGATAACGCGTGAATACATTTCGATGAAATTTTCACTACCATAACTAGCAAATATATAGGAACAATGTGTGTTAAAGCATTTTTGTATTTCATCAACGAGTATATGTCAAAACTTCTGTTTATTGACCAAACTTGGGTTGGTATGAAGAAAAGATTTTCATTCCGCAATATGGTACTGAGATATTTGTATCATGCGATGGGGAATTCATTTCTGCGCATTTTGGTGTAACATACTTGATGTTTTTGTAAAACGCTGCAGTTATAAGGACAGAAAACCATATCACAACAAACACACATTTGTTGAAAATCGTAAATTTGACCCTTCGTTCTTAGTGCATATTCACGTCATTTGAATAAATATCATCCTACAACTTAAAGGGACGTTTACATATCGATGATAGAAAATTGTATTTCTCGCGACTGATTTAAGTCGGATATCTTTAGAACCCGTTGACCGAATTCAATGAAATTTTCAACAGATTAACAAAAATTTCTATGCGCACACACTGATACTATGTGTTTATACAAAATCGAATGCGCGAGTTAAGATATTTTGATCTAAGCACAAATTTTTATGACATTTCCAAGTTATATGCACAATTGTACAGATAACCAAAATATTTGTATATCAATTTGTAGGCGCTATTTTGCCGAACATTTTGATATATGTGGTTGGATATTTATTTTCTATTTCTAAGTGATACCAGTACTACACTCGCAAAACATAGTTGAAACACAAAAATCAAGGTTGTCCCTTTAACAAAGCAAAGCATCGAGCATGTCGTCAAACCTACGTCATATAAACAATATTTAATTTTCAAAATTCTTAGAATCCTGAATTCACAACGTCATTTAAAAAATCTCATCTTTCAACTTAAAGGGATAGTAACATATCGACGATAGAAAATTGTATTTCTTGCGACTGATTTAAGTCCAATATCTTTAGAACCCGGTGTCCGAATTCAATAAAATTTTCATCAGATTAACAGAAATTTCTATGCGCACACACTGATACTATGGGTTTATACAAAATCGAATGCGCGAGTTACGATATTTTGATATAAACGCAAATTTTCATGATATTTCCAAGTTGTATGAACAATTGTACAGATAACCAAAATATTTGTATATCACTTTGTAGGCGCTATTGTGCTGAACATTTTGATATATGATGTTGGATATTTATTTTCTATTTATTCGTTATATCAATACTATACTCGCAAAACATAGTTGAAACAAGAAAATCGAGGTTGTCCCTTTAACAATGCCAGCGCAAAATACTATCGAGTTGCTTTCGTCAAAAACTACGTCATATAAACAATTTAATTTTCAAAATTCTTAGAACCCTGAATTGTTCTGGCTATGTAGAAATAAACGGGTATAACGGGGATATTTTTATGCCGGAGTTAAATGTACACTACTTATAGTGAATATTTTTGATGGATTACTCACATATTTTATATGATTTAGGATTATTTCACAATGCTACTGTAGGTTAGTAACTTTGACTAGATATTTTTCTATTTCTATTATGGGTTCATGTTTAATGTGAGCATCTGCCCAAAACTATACACTAAAGCACAAAAGGCAATGGATTTGCTGTATATCAAAACTAAAAGAAATACTGGAAATACTGGATGGATTTGATGGACTCATGCTTATCAATTTTTATGACCATTCAATCTGTGAATATTTCGGCTTGTATGGTCATGAAAAAATAGTCGCACTGTCACGCTTTGGTTAGAGAGCCCACCATGTGATCAATGACGTTTCAATCTTGATGAGAAGGGATGCACATTCCCGAATGCATCCTTCCTCATGATATGTTGAGTTAAACATGTTCATTGCACATAAAAATGTCACAGAAAGAGATGCAGTGCCAAATACCGACCGCATGCAGTGCGCGAGCATGACTAAACATGTGGTATTTGAACATATGGTATTTAAACATGTGGTATTTAAACATGTGGCATTTAAACATGTGGCATTTAAACATGTGGTATTTGAACATATGGTATTTAAACATGTGGTATTCAAACATGTGGCATTTAAACATGTGGTATTTAAACATTTGGTATTTGAACATGTGGTATTTAAACATGTGGTATTTAAACATGTGGTATTTCCAGAAGACATTTAATTCGGCTTTGCAAGACACTGTGCTTGGTATTTCGTAAACTAACATTATATAGCAAGCACGACATTAACTGTTCAATAAAACAGCGTTCATGTACATAAATTGTGTGAACTCAAATCATGAAGTATACGATTTTCTGTCATTCTTGGTTTGGTCGTTGAAGAGATAAGACGTATTTTTTGTGCTCTCGACGTCGCGCTCAGTATATAAATTGAACTGCGCGGGCAAAAAAACGCTCAGTTGACCAATAGACTTTGACAAAGACAGACGTTAATTTTGTGATCTCTGAAAAAAATTTGACATGATTTTTTTTTATGATGACTATGTCTCAGTTGACTTTTGAACGTTAACGAATATGAACGTACTTTCGTGAGCTCTGACTACAGTATCGATGAAAAGTTTTGAGTTTAACTGACTTGACTTCGCGTTATAGAATAGCGACTTGGTACTCGGGTTATTGAATGACTGGTGGACTGTAGTGTTAGGTTATTGTCATGAGATAACAACTTGACTTTGACTTGAGTTGTGTGCAATTAAATTTGTGTTGGGGTGTCAAGCGATTGACTTCACTTGAACTCTGGACGTCGGAGTGATCAGATGTGTTTTTGAAGCTGGTGTCTACGAAAACGTGAGTACAAACTTTTGTGTTTGACTGTTGACGTGTCTCACTGTGTATGATGATTTATGATGATTTAAAGCGGCTGGCGTATTATTGTTGAGTTGTTGTACTGATAGAGAAGTGAAATGCGTTGGGTATAAATTACTCAGTACTTATACAGTGTCGATAATATGGTGTGATGAGAGATGATGGTGTTACAAAATATTTACTGAGCTACTTTGGGAAACGAACCGATGATGTAAAAACATTGGAAACATATTTCATGAAAATGCATGTGCTTATATGTACTAAATATGATATTGCTTTACTTGTATTTGCATGTCGTTAACATTTCTATTTTATTTCAGTATGCTGTGGTGAGTATTGCAGATTTAACTTGTATGTGTGGTTTTTAGTTAACGATGCTTAATGAAAACTATTATTGTACACTTAGTATGGAATGATGTGAATGATGATATGATGGGTAGAATTAATCAGTGCTTGTGTCTAGAAATGCTGAATGTTTATTGAAAAGGCTAAATGCTAGCCAAAACTAACAGTTGAGCTACCGTGGGGATGTCAAACGAATTGATGGTGTAATATGATGGTGTATCGACATACTTTTCTTATATGCACTATATTTGATACATGTATTGGTTTACATTTTTTGCATGCTGTTACAGTTTTTGTTTCAGTGTGCTGTGGTAAGTACTGTAGATATTACTTGATTTTTAGTGTCTATGAATGCTGATGTATGATAGCTATAGCATGAGCTCAATGCTAACCAGTATTATGAGTTGATGTATTGTGGTGATGCTAATCGAACTGATGATGTAACATGATGGTGAACACTTACTGAATGCATACAATTTATTGAATTGCGTTTGTTGATATGCACTATAATATGATTAATGTATTGCTTGACATGTATTTTTCATGATGTTTAATTTCAGTTTGCTGTGGTGAGTACTGTAGATTGTATTGCCTATGTATAGAATTCAATAAAAGATTATGACTGAAAACTGCTTTTGATTCTTTTTGTACAGTTTTAGGGACTATAAGTCTATAACAAAAATATGTCGGTTTATGTTCATGAGTGTGGGCTTAATACAGCAATGTTTGAGTAGTACAGAAATGTTTCTTCGTTTGTGGTCGCCAGTTGTCTGTGACTTGTAAAGTGAAAAATACGCATAGCTTTGAATGCAACAACTATTTACTGTTTTAACAAAGATTGTGTACTATGCATGTTTTGATGTAGATCTTTTCAGATTTGACATAAAATGAAGACCTGTCAGTTTAACAGAGCTGGGAAACGAAGAGGTAAGTGTGTTTCATCTTACTATGAACACTGGTATTTTGACAAAAGAAGAGATAAAGTGAGTTTCTTCATTATCATGGTTTCTTTCAGAGTATAACTTATGAACAAATCAAAACCTATTTTTTACTAGATTTTCATGTACTCTTTTTTTGGATGATGAGTAACTTAAAATCATACGGCTAGTACAGTATGGAACATGAATGCTTTGTTCAGATTTTCAGATGTGTGCTGGCAGTTTCAAGTCTGGCAGCTGAAGTGAACAGTCATGATTTTGTTGGAGCTCCAACAATATGCTAGAAGGTAAGTAACTATGTTTAATTTGCATTGCATGTTTTCCTATGTTTCAGACTTTTAAACAGAGATGTCATGATGACTGGAGTTGAGCACAGGGCAGTGATAAAGTAAAAGGTAAGTACTTTTGACTGAATGTTTGTTCTATGCATGTTTTGCTATAATACATTCCAGGAGTGCTTATGCAGTGATGATTTGACAGTTGAGTGAAAGTGGAGCCATGCAGTCTTGATTTTGAAGCTTCTCAACAAGCCTTGAAGGTAAGGTTAGAATGACTCAATGTTAGTGAATTATTTAAAAAAATATACTGTCAGTGAAGTACTGTCAGTTGCATTTGGACAGTTGAGCAGAACAGACGTAGCTGTAAGAGCTCTCATATCTGTTGTGTAAAACTGTCCTAATGATATGTTATGCTTGTTTGTTTCTGTTGTACTATTTTTCAGATACGTTTGGCAGTGAAGGATTGAAAGCTGACATGAACAGAAAAAAGATGCTGTTGGCAGTGATGGGTTTGGAAGCTGGCATGAACAGAAAAGCAAACATATGGTGAGTACAAAATAGTTTTTATATGGTATGTTTTGTGCATGCTTCTATGTTTCAGATGTACTTGCAGTCAACAACGAAGATGATTCAAGAAGAGAAACATTGTTGTGATGTGAATAGAACGTTCAAATAGGGTAAGTGTAACAATTGTGGTAGTTTGATTTGTACCATGTGTGTATTGCTATGTTTCAGATTGCACATGCAGAGATGGTTTCCTACTGGGTGTCAATAGAAGGGACACGAGTAAAAACGATTTCAACTGCTAAACCACAATTCAAGAAGTTGGGTAAGTTTTAAGTCATTGATTTGAGGTGTACAATGTGTTCTTTACTTTGTTGCAGATTCGAGTCACTGGTTTACACATGGAAGAAGATTTCCACCTCTGTGACACATCTTTACAAAAGCAAGGTAAGTTGACCAAGTTGTTTTTTTATTTGTTCTGCTATAATGTGATGTTATGCTATTTTTCAGGTTTTCCATGTAGCTATGGATAAAACAATTTTAAGACAGAATAGCTGCTGCAGCTTGGTTCTGTGTTGGTTTTTGTTTAAAAACGTTTTACATGCATGTGTGTTTCAAAATATTTTGTTTCAGTAGAGGGCCAGATGTCGAGCAGTACAGATGTGTTTCTTGGAGGGAGCTCCCAAACCGTGAGTACAAGTATTTGATATTTAGAAGTCTATGTGAAAGATAATAGCAATGGTAGAATCTATCAGTACTTGTGTTTAGAAATGCTGATGTGTGACGGTTAACTGAAAAGGGTAAATGCTAGCCAGTACTTACACCTGAGCAAACGTGGGATGTCGAACTAACTGATGATGTACTATGATGGTGAACACTTACTTTGTGTATCGAAATGCTTTTGTTGATATGAGTGTGAGCTTAATACAGCAATGTTTGAGTAATACAAAAAATGTATGTACTCTTTTGTGGTCGCCAGTTGTCTGTGATATGTATAGTAAAAAAAACACAACACAAAGCTATGAAGCATACAATTGTTTTAAGATTTTATCAATGATTGTGTACTATGCATGTTTTGATTTAGTTCGTTTCAGATATGACATGACCTGAATATTTGACAGTCGAACGGAGCTGAGCATTGCAGAAAAGGTCTCATAGTAGCCTCAACAGTGAATAAGGATATCAACTGCTGTGACTAAACTGTTGAAGAAGGGTAAGTGGAACAATGTGTTTGTTTTATAAGTACCATGTATGCTTTATTTTGCTCTGTTTCAGAGTAGACATACAAACAGTGTCTTGCTTTGCATGCTATTTTTTAGGTCTCTCATGCAGTGAGGGAAAAGAAGAAGATTTCAATAAAGAATCACTGCTGCAACTCAGCTCTTTAAACAAGGTAAGTGTTTACTATGTTGTATACAAAATGTTTCTCTTTCTTACTATGTTTCAGGTTAACATTGCAGAGATGTTTTGACAGCTTGTGACAGAAAAGAAATTCAGCAGCTGTGTCTTGACTGTAGCCACAAGGTAAGTCGAAACAAATATACTGGTTTGTATGTTGTGTTGTTATGCCCTTCTATGTTTCAGACTTACATTGCTGTGACTGTTCCACAGTGGGTCAAAAAAAAGACGAATACAGGTTTCAAGAAGAAAATTGGCTGTTAAAACTCTGCACAAAATATGAGGTAAGTGAACTACTCTTTTGGTTTGTGTTGTGCTTTGTTCTGCTTAACTATTTTTCAGATTTGAGTGGTGGGTCGTTACAGAGCAGACTTTTTGACAAGTGAGAAGTTGAGAAACAGAGAATGATTTAAGATCAGCTAGGTAAGTCTTGATTATTATGCATTGCTAAATGTTGTTTTTTATTTCAGTATGGCTGTGGTAAGTACACTAACTTTCTATAATTTAATATTGAACTGCTTTGATAACTTGTATCCTGCTATGCAATGCTTAATATATATTTTTCATTTCAGTATGGCTGTGGTAAGTACACAAACTTTCTTTAATTTTCACATTGAACTGTTTTGATGACTTGTATCCTGCTATGCAAAATGTCTTTTTTTTATTTCAGTAGCCTGTTGGTAAGTACGCTAACTTTCTATAATTTCATAGTGAATTGTTTTGATGACCTGTATTCTGCATTGTAAAATGTGTTTCTTTTTCATTTCAGTATGGCTGTGGTAAGTACAATTGCCTTTCATATTGAACTGTTTTGATGACCTGTATTTTGCATTGTAAAATGTGTTTCTTTTTCATTTCAGTATGGCTGTGGTAAGTACACAAACTTTCTTTAATTTTCATATTGAACTGTTTTGATGACTTGTATTCTGCTATACAAAATGTGTTTTTATCAGTTCAGTTGCCTGATGGTAAGTACAATTTGCTTCTTTAAATTGCATGTTGAAATATATTTGATGACTTTTGTTCTGCTATGCTCTTTTTCATTTCAGTTGGGCAGATGTAAGTACACTTCATTTATGTAAAAACTGAATATGATTGTTGTGCTATACAAAATGTGCTTTTCTCAATTTCGGGTCAGCAATGGTAAGTAGATTGTGTTTCTTTATGTATAATTTTGTATACATATTGTTTTTTTCATCATAGCATGTTTTTCATATTTATGCTTTGTGTAAGTAAAATGTTCATAAATCATTCTTATCTTAAAACTAAAAATGTATTGTGCTATGCAAAATGTCTGTATGATTTCAGTTGCCAGAGGTGAGTACCATTACAGTTGAAAAGTTAGTTTTGTTTAGTTCAAGTTTTGGTTCACAGTTCTGTTTGTTATTTGGCAAAATTTACATGTATGCATTGAGTCTTGATTTCAGCTCGATTGTGGACTGAAGAAGATTGTCCGCAGAGGGATTGGATACAAAATACAAAGTAAGTACTGAGTTTCTTACTAAAAGTTTTGAGTTGTATTCATTGTGTGTTAATATGCTATGATTGCTATGAACATGACTTTTGTATTTCAGCGAAGACAACATAGGTAAGTAAAATTGTTATCTGTTTCATGTTTACTGTTACAGTTCAATATTGTGTTTATAAATTGTAAGTTGTACAAACACATTCAAAAGTTTCTGATCATGCTTTCGATTTCATTTCAGCTTTACTGCTGGACGAGTGTTCTCTACTACTAGACGTGTCAGGTTTACTACCAGGCGAGCAGTGACAACAAGGCGCCTTTGTGGAAACAACACAACAAAAAAGTGAGTATTAGTTGAAATTGTTTTACTGTATGTTATACTTAAATGCAAAATTGTGCACATAAATTGTAAGTTGTACAATTACAATGAAAGTTTCTGATCATGCTTTTTATTTCATTTCAGCTGTACTGCTAGACGAGCAGTGACAGAAAGGCGCCTGAACATGCAACACAAAACAAAAAAGTAAGTATCAGTTAAACAGTTGGTAGAGTTGTGTGTTTTTCTTTAGCAGTTTGTGTTTACTATTTTATTTGATACATGGTATATTACACATGCATGTTTTTATCATTTCAGGCTGTTTACTTTCATCGTTTACTGTTTAACACAATTTGCTTTTCTATTTTCAGTGCCAATATCCAAACCTTGATGTGGACACCGAGTAGTCAATACATACGTGTGGCGTATAGCTGCGACAAAACCGTGGGTCCATCGCACCGATAACTTGAACATTGGCCCGTGTATGGACATCAGTGCAACTTTGTGAATCCATGTAACTTTGTGAATCCATGTAACATTGCGAATGTGTGTCGATCGAAAAATGTGTACATTCTGCACTGAAACGAACTCGGTGTTGCAAGTGGCAAGTGTTGACAGTGTGTATGTTTATGTTTATGTTTTTACATGAAAAATAAAGGAGATTGTTGTTTTATTGTGCTGGCCAGCAATATTGATGTATTGATGTATGTGTTTGTGTTTAAACTATGCAATACCAAAATCAAACAAAAAATAAACATTAACAGTCATTAACTGTGTTTGGGCGGCCGAGGGGTTTAAGACTCCACAAGTGTGAAGCGCACTGATAGCACTTGGGGGTAAACACCTCGGTATTTCGGTGCTAAAATGTTTTCACGGTGCTTATTTTGACGCACTGTTAGAACTACCAACCAGTAAATGATTGCTTGATTTATAAAACAAATATTCAGTCTCTACTTTGGCACAAGAGACTCTAAGTATCAAATACCAACAATTTAGACGCAGACAATCACATGGTGGTACACCAGTCCGAATATACTCATTGCTCTAGCCAGGATTGCAAATTACTTGTGTTGACTAGCAAGGCTCCCTAGTAACGGAGCAGTGTTACTGGCGTTTTTTGGGTCGATAGTGCTTAGGTGAGGTTTTGCTCGAATCGGGAGCGGGTCACTCGCTTGGGCGAGTTAGTTTTCGCTCGTAGTTTCCAATCTGGCTAGATCAATGTAAGGTTGTCGTTGACTGCTATTTGGCAAGCAGAAAGACAACAGCGGTTAATTAACTGAGTATGGGCGACCGAGGTATGTAGGTGTCAATAGACCGACTCCACAAGTTGCGAAGCGAACCGATAGCACTTGAGGGGAAACGCCTCGGTTTTCGGTTCTAACATGTGTTATCCATGCTGTCGTTATACTCTGGCAAGGCTCCTCAATCTATCGCGAGGGACACTCATTATTGCCCGCAAGCTTTAGAACCTGACGTGGGTCGATGCGTATGCGAGTCCGAGGACGCGATGGCATTTGATAAGGCTACCAACCAGTTAATGATTGCATGATCTATAAAACCAAATTTTAAGTCTACTTGGGCACAAGAGATTCCAAGTACCAAAATACCAACAATTAACAAGCAGACGCTTTTCAAAACTATGACCGCTGAGATTGATAGTCAGATGGAGTCCTGCCCATTTAGCTGTGTAGCGGTCTAGGGCGGGGTTGCAAGTCAATACGAAATGAGGCGCTATAAAGCAACTCGTCCCCGTTATGACCGTCAATACTTTCGACACTATCTGGGAATCCTTTCAACACCACATTGTTGCGCTGTTGGAAGGGTGGTAGGCACGCATGGTGACATGCCTGTGCTTTGCTATGCGACACCATGGTATTTTCGTACGGTGACACGAAATATCTTAATCTGGCTCTCTCAGAAACGCAGGCACGCGTTGACCGAACCTGACCGATGACCGAGCAATAACATTTCTATTAAGTGCTTTAATGCACAAAGTCTGCTAGGGCTGGGGTGGGAAGGCGACTTCTCTTGTACTCAGACAAGAGGAACGGTCACAAGTCCGTGAAAACGCCGAGTGACACCACTAGCTTTTAACCCATTTTATTCGGGATACGGTTTCATTCGTATCGCCCTGACATAAGTTTATCAAAAATAAATATATAAGCAAACAAATTCCTTTCCTGTTTTTTATTGTACAGCCATGAAACGCAAACGAGAGGATTTAACTTTATGGGATGCTGCACACGTCCACAAACACAAAAGTATGTGGTATTGGTGGGAGTACATAAGAAGAAAGGATATGGTTAATCACGAGAAAACTGATTGCGATGTGATTCAATTGTTACAGTCGGCTAGTGTCAAAAAGCAAAAGACACAATCAGATAAATTTTTTACATCATTCTCGGTTGGAATTCGTCCTACTAAACATCAAAAACGAGTCCTCAACGAAATGCTTCGCGTTTCAAATTATACGTATAATTGGTGCTTGTGGTTAGTAAACGAAAAAGGTATAGGACCACACCAATTTGAGCTACAGAAAATTGTTTGCAAAACAAATGCCAATGATGTAGACCCGCAGTACAGAATGGAAAACGATGACTGGTTCTTCAACAACAGAATGACTTCAGTAAAAACAACATCGTGCAAAAACTTTTATACATCTTACAAGGCAGCCAAATCACTCAAATCAAAACTGAAACGACCCATGTCTGTATCAAATATTGTTTAAGGATCGTTTTGTGTTCCAAAACTGTTTATACGAAATCTTTCAAGCAAAGACGTTTCTATCGATAATATCAATATGCTAAACCGATACATCTGTATGATACCCGAAAATTTTGAAAAGCGGTCTAAACCTAAAGAACGATTCCTAAAATTGGCTAAACCGATAACAAAAATACCTCCTTTTGATCATGATGTGAAAATTGTCAAGCGTGCTGATGGCATGTTTATCTTGAATATTCCTTGTGATCCAAAGTATACACGAAGAAACGCATCAAACGATACAATAGATAAACGCGTGTGTGGTATAGATCCTGGCGGTAGAACGTTTGCTACAGTATATGACCCCATTGATTGTAGTGTTTTCCAAGTTGGTATTGAAGAAGACAAGCAGTATGTGATTAGTAAACTTCACAATAAAATTTATCATGCCCATAAGCATTTGACTAAAGCGCAAAACAAAAAGCAACAACAAGCAGCTAGTGAACGAATTGTATCACTGAAGAAAACACATTTAAAACTAAAAACGTTTGTTGACGATATTCACCTAAAGCTTTCCTCACATCTCGTCAAAGAATATGAGTATGTTGCACTGGGTAAAATCAATGTAGCGCAACTGGTAAAGACAGACAGACCAAAACCGCTTTCACCGCGAGCCAAAAGGGATCTGCTATATTGGCAACATTACAGATTTCGCCAAAGGCTAACTCACCGAACTACGAACACAGAATGCATATTGGATGTTCAAAATGAAGCATACACTTCGAAGACGTGTGGAGTGTGTGGAACAATAAACAAAAATCTAGAAAAGAGTGAAACATTTTTTTGTGATCAATGCAAATATAACACACACAGAGACGTAAATGGTGCGAGAAACATTTTGCTGAAATCTTTGC
>NC_068359.1:65684486-65689486 GCF_020536995.1 Dreissena polymorpha
CCATCAACAAATAAGTAAATGCCAAAATAATGTTTCCTTAGCAACCAACATTATTATTTTACATGTAAATGGGTTTCGCAATCATGGGTATGATGAGCTTCAACAAAACTTATATATGACCACCTGTCATAATAAATGAGCACACATGCACAGTGGTTTATTTATATGGCAAAATGTTTTGACAAACTTTATAAAACATGTTTCTTGACATGACATTTTACATTTATAGCATCACATCATAAGTTTCAATTTAGAAAATACCATGCCACAGGCCAATTTAATATTAAAATTTTCACACTAGTATGTGTTGCTGAAAAGTTCACCAATTAACAGTTTATATGGTAAACAATAACATATAACTTGGTAATCAAAACAAATAATCTAAGGCTATTTGACAAACAGGATCATACAATTTTCAACCTTAAAACAAACAAAGATAGGACAGGGCACATGTTTTTGCAACTTCTGAGTTACACAGACAGTTTTTGGTTTTTTTACTTCGGCTTGGGACAGGTAGCTTGTCTACTGAGGTCTGATTTAAAAAAACTACCCTATTTCCTCATAAAGGTACTATTGTCAGGCGATACTGAGTCAAGGTCCTTTAATTCAGGCTGGGCAAGACTGGCTAGACATTGATGGTAAGAGGTCAGCACTCTTTAAAGTTTAACAAACAGTGAGTTTCAACTGTAGATTTTTCACTTGTTTTACAAAATACCAAGCCTGGTTTACCAGCATCAATGAGGAAATGTTGGTACTTTCAAATGTTCTTCAAGGGTATGAACAACTGGGCAAGAAAACTTTTCCAATCGTATAGGTGCACAGGCTTCTCCAAATCACCAATCATGTTCGGCACATTAAGTCCAGACCTTGAGGAGGTGGATACAGTCTCAGCAACAGCTTCGATGGTCTCTGCATCACAAAGTCTGGAAAAGTGTGAGGCATGAACATTGGTTAAATATTGCAGAGTGTTTTCCTTCGTAGAGAATGGCAGTTTTTCAAACATTTGATAAGCTTGTGACTCAAATGTTCACAATTTAACTATTTAACTAAACTATTTTTTCACAATTTAGAACAGTTCTCAACTCATTTTTCACAAAATGAGGGGCCAAAGGCCACTTCATATAGATGGGAAAAAGTCCATGTATTGAAAACATTTCTAATGAATACCCGAAGTAATAATTTTGCCAGTGCTCATTGCAATATGTATACTAACATTATCAGAAGGTAAATCATTATCTACTGATGAATATACCTACTCTTTGACTTCCATATTCCAAAATGCCAATCAGGCTAGAACTTGATGTGGCCGCAGTCACCATCATAGAGTATCTCATTCGAGTGTGCAGCCCTAATTGAAAATGGAAAAAATATTAACATATCATTTTCACAATCTGTAAAAAAACTAATAAAACTTAAACACAAATATTATGTCTATTCTAAGCCCTTCTTATTTGTTAACCAAACAAAAAGCATTCCCAAACATTTTAAATATCAAATATTTCATTGATTAAAATGAAATCTATTTTAACATAATTATATGTAAATAAGGAGTGATTTTATTTTTTTCCAAAATTTATCCTTTAAGATGCAAAAATGATACCAAGTTTTCATGCAATAACATTGTATGCATAAGTAAAAGTTCTTACACTAACTCTCCACAATGCATACCAAAGTACACAGTTGTTCTTATTTTGTTCAGCAGTTGTCAAAGTAGAAAACTGCCTCTTCTTCCTTTAAGCCATAGTAATGAAGCTAGTAATGCACATAGCTAACAACATCGTTGGCGCCTTTCCCGGGTGATTCACCTTCATTCGCCAAGTAAAACACCTGTTTTCCTGCAAAAGAACAAGAAATGAAAATAAGAGCAAACTGACTGTAATTGTTATTTGATACAGAAATATGTATTTCAGATTTCACCTAAAATAATGACAGTCACACCAACACATTTTTGCATATTTAAGAACAATATGGGACATGTAACTGATCTAGAAATTAATAATCACACCTACCTGTACCTTCACAGCAAACACCAAAGACTTCACATTTTTTCGCAGTCTTGAAGTAGTTTGGTCCAACCTAAGATATATTTAAGTTTTTAAAGCAATTGTCAATATTAAAAAGATAAATATCTTTCACTTAACTTCATAGCAATATAACAAAATAATGCAATGATAATGATCATGATACATCATTAATAATAATCATAATAATTAAGTGTCTTTAGGAGTCTCGTAAAGTCTGAGCGTTATCAAGTGGGATTTTATTACTAAATCTAATTATTCACAAGTGAGTTCATGGCAGTATTGTCTAAAAGAGATTGCTTTGTGAAAGTCAATGACATCGCTGCACGGTCTGTTATGAAATAAATAACAGCCACATGTTAGAATTTGGAATTTGTTTTGCTTTTCTTGTTCCTTTAATTGTTTAAATCAAACAAGGAAGTCTCAATAGGGACAGACACTCCATCTGTCTCATTTAGCGCTGAATCCTGATAATTCTGTTTCTGAACAGTTTGACTCATAGTTAATGTCTTCATCAGAATCTAAAGAGGGCACATTTTCATTTAAATAGTTCTAATACATGGCTTGTAATATTATCATGTATAATGCTTGATGGTCTGTTTTGAAAATATTAATGTCAAGTTGTCAACCAAATTCAAATCTTCAGAAAGTTGATACATGTGATTTGTTTGTCGCCTGAAATAAAACTGACGAATGGGGTTTACACATGGTATATAAAGGAGGTTTTTAACCACGTGATAATGGTTTAGATCACGTGGGTTCTATTTTTAGCGGATTGTTGATATTAATACGGGAATAATATCCTTATGTATATTTCAGTCAGGCAAGTATAAACCATGAATTAAAAATATCATCCTGGCCCTGTGAGATTTCATATGGGATCGTGCTTGCTGAACTTTCTTGTGACATATTTACTTGTTTCGAAAGTATTTCAATTTGCTTTTGACTATATCTTCTTTTCGTTCAATTAAGTTTATTTAACGTATGAATGGGTGTGAGTAGGTCGAGGGCATCCCGCTCCACACCGTACAGAGTTTACACTCAATACATGCATTTTACAAGATATCATGTTACCATCACCTTGCTTTTATATGGCAATATAAAACAACATTTGCTTAAGAAATATTTGACCATACATGACTTATTCGATTTATTTACACAACCACTGAAGAAATCATGGCAATATAATCTGCATTTGTTAAAGGAATATTTGACAATGTGCGTAAAGTGTCATCCCTAATTAGAATGTGCAGTCCGCATAGGCAAATCAGGGACGACACTCTCCGCTTTTATAGTAGTTTTCGTTTTAAGGAAATCTCTTATACACGAAAATCCAGGAAAGGCGGAAAGTGTCGTCCGTGATTAGCCTTTGCGGACTGCACAGGATAATCTGGGACAAAACTTTATGCACATGCATTAAATCCTGTTTTCTCAGAACGCGACTCAAATGGTACTACATAAGTAGCTATTATACAATGCGAACAAGCACACAGCTAAGTTGAGGAGCGCCACCTGTGGACACAATGAGCATAATACGAATGTATGGCGTAACCGATTTATGCCTAGTGGACTCTCCCATCCTTCTAAATTAGATTAATTTATTTCCAAAATTAGGGATGTCTAGTATATTTATTTCTATATATAGAATATTTATTACAGATATTCCTTTAAGCAAACAGCGTAGAACCTGATGCATCATTAGGCGTCTTATCTGGGTCTACGCTGTTTGCAAAGCCCTTTTTTCTAGCCACTAGGCATAAATGGGTTAAGTGTAAGATATGCAATGATCTGATGAATATAAATTTGTTTGATATCTTGTGTGTTATTTAGCTATGGGCCATTGTAAATCAATGTCGTTACGTGTTTTCCCTTTTAGATATAAATATAAGAATCCACTTAAAATAAAATAATACACGGTTTCGCAAAGGTAGATATTACCAATTTTAGAGTGATTTCAGATCAGTCATGTTCTTTGGGAAGAAACCTCGGAATATAACGAAACGGATAACACTTAAGAAAAAGTATCTTTCTTAACGTGACAAATGCGCTAGATAAAACTCTCTGACGTGTTAAGGAATGCATACCGAGTCGTTGCTCTTATATGACAAAATAACGAGTTTCACGAAGAAGCCCTAGGCATGCATTCGGAATTCAATGCTATTATTCTATTATTACACTGAAGATATCAATAACACATTTTAAATGTTTCATTATATCTTGTTTAAAAATATCTTCGAATGGTTTGAAATGATTTATTTACGACACTCGGCCCTTTAAGATGCAGGAGGACGTCGGTGTGGTTTCAATGGGAAGTAATCGCAAACGTTCCTTGCTAATAGGAAATGCAGAACACATGCATTTTCAAAATATCTTTATTGTAAATATTTTGTTTATTGTAAATTAATATATATTATTGTGTTTACTTTATACGCTACGCGACTTGAAACGCTTTTTAATATGAGTTTAAACTAAACTCGCGACATTAAATCGGTAATTATCACATTAAACAAATGGAAGTTTTACTGGTCTTGTTTTTCAAAATTCTTATAATCAACCATTTTGACATCAAACCATTTTCGATCCAAAGAAGGTCTTCGTCTTCTATTTCATATGACAGACACTTACATGAATTTGTGTCAATATGTGCACAACCTGCATGCACACACATTTTAATAAAACAACATTTAAATACGATTGAAGGTGTTATATAATTAGTTTATGCATTTACTAAAGTTGAATTATTTGATGCGCATGTGTTGTCTAAAAAAGAATATTAATGTTGAACTTGAATTATTAATTTTAAGTTGGTGTCGTTGCATATCAACAATTCGTTTTTATTACGACCAAATCCAAACTTTATAACTTATATAGTGATAAGAGGTAGAACTATAGTTTAGATGTTAAATGCATGAACTGTTTTTGTATCAATGTATAGGAAATAACACCATTGGAGCTTTTGTGTCACTTTTTATGTGTTTG
>NC_068359.1:65694486-65736986 GCF_020536995.1 Dreissena polymorpha
TGCGTCATGTGAAAATGAGATGTATGCAATATGCTGCGAGCGTGTCTCCAGCACAGATTTTGCATCTGCGCAGACTTGTAAGAATATGCGTACTTAGGAGGTTACTCAGGAGATACCACAAAACAATGCGTGTTTTTATAGCGTAAAGCATAGCCCCCGACATGACTGCGCAATTGCAATAACATCCATTTTCGTATGATGTAACAATGTAAAGAAAACAGCATTTTTCCCCAACACATTTTATTTCGAAATTGCAAACAGATATGCGTAAAATATGAAATTTAACAATAATGATTTTCAATCGGAAACAAAAAAGCATGTAATGCAACCAACTAATATATATGGTAGTAGTCAACAATAAAGCATATAAGTTAGTGAAGTTTCTTGTAAACCTTACACGAATATGAAGTTGTGTGTTGGAAAAAAACATATACAAAGTACATTCAAAGGGGAAAAAAGATCTTCCGGTGTGAAAAGAAAACAAAGAAAACAGCATTTTAATCAAATATAAAAATACCAGATGTTTCAATGACGAAAACAATAAATTAATTCTAAGCCATGTGAGGCAACATATGATGAGATCAAACGTTGTACAAATTACATCTACGAACACTTGCTTTTATATGCGTGCACAATAAGTTTATGTCGGGGATACGAGACTATTAAATGAAAAATATCACAATAATACGTAAACCTGTGTTTCTAATTATATTATTTGGAAACGGAAAAGTTATACCTTTATGTCAAAGTCAGGATATACGCCCAATATTTTTGTTTTTCAAGAAATGTATTTTATATATGCATTCAATCAGAATTAATTTGTTTTATACACAACGTTCATGTTGTGTCATTTACTGTATTTTCGTACTGCCACTGGATTAGTTACACATGAATGCACCACATGACAGCAAACACGGGTGAAATTCTAAATGCAGCCACCCAATTACTTATTTGGAGAGATCTAGCACGTGTGACAGTTACATGTATGATGTTGTGTTAAATGTTTAATAAATTATTAGGTTGAACACTATAGCTCGTACAGCCAAAAAAGCTGAAATAGTTTTTATTTAGTTCTTGTCGTCGGTTCTGTTGCTCTGCTTTGAATCCATTAATCCAATTAATATAATTTATACTTAAATGTTGTCTCTTTGGTGTCCTTTAAAATTAAATATATATTATATGAGAATTATTATTATACGCATTTACATGTTTTGAAAATAATGCGGAATGTGAGTTATGGAGTTCCTATATACTGGTTTAAGCCCCGTATATGTTTGCATTTACGATTGAAATAAGTACACTGTATTTCCGGTCATATTTTGTATGTTGTGTTCACTTATATGTCTTGTCTGGTACATGTTTTTACCGTTTCACTGTTAAATAAGTGATAGAATGCCAAACATAAGGGAGCACATTTTAAGATATGTTTTTTCTCTTACTGGTGCTTAAGTTTCACTTTGTGCATTTTTATATAACGAACGTGTCCGAACATTTTCTAACTAATTAGTACTGGTAAAAAGAAGTGAAATTGAACATATGTTGATTATGTTTACACCATTTTCCAATTAAGCAGTATTATAAAGTTGAACTTTCAAGTTACATTTAAGCAGTGTTGAACAAATGAACTAATAGGTAAGTTGAAGCTTTACGGTAAGTGTAACTTACATTGTACAGGTAACATAGAAGCAGTAAAATTGAACTAACAGGTAACATTGAAGCTGTATTGTACAGTTGAACTAAAAAGTAACATTGAAGCAGTATTGTACAATAACAGTAACAGGAAACATTGAAGCTGTATTGTACAATAAAAGTTACAGAAAACATTGAAGCTGTATTGTACAGTTAAACTTACAGATAACATTGAAGCTGTATTGGAAAGTTGAACTAACAGGTAACATTGAAGCTGTATTGTACAGTTGAACCAACAGGTAACATTGAAGCAGTATTGTACAGTTCAACTTAAAGGTAACATGGAAGCAGTATTGTACAGTTGAACTAACAGGTAACATTTTGAAGCAGTATTATACAATTGAACTAACATGTAACATTGAAGCTGTATTGTACACTTGAACTAACAAGTAACATTGAAGCTGTATTGTACAGTTGAACTTACAGGTTACATTGAACCTGTACTGTACAGTTATACTAACGAGAAACATTGGAGATGTATTGTACAGTTGAACCAACATGTAACATTGAAACATGATTGTACAGTGGAACTAAGAGGTAACATTGAAGCTGTATTGTAAAGTTGAACTAACTGGTGACATAAAGCAGTATTGTAACGTTAAACTAACAGGTAACATTTATGCCATATTGTGCAGTTTAACTAACACGTAACATTAAAGCAATATTGTACAGTTCAACTAACAGGTAACATTGAAGCAGTATCGTCTAATGTTGGGACAGTCATTGATTGACTGATAGTAGGCGCATAGCATTGAGATCCTGTCAACAACAGCTCGGAGCACAACTTCGAGTTGCTGATTGGTCTCTGAAAGCAAGCAGTCGATACATGTAGGTTTTTTAAATCGATATTTGATTACTATAAATAAAGGTGTGATATTTGGAATAATTATGAACGCATCGTCTAGGATACATATATAATCTTAAATATTACGATGTTCACTCAAAATCACAAATTAGTATTATTTTGGTTGAGCGGCTTTATATGTAAGATAATCACTTGCATAATATAGATATATAATGAAGTGATGAAAAATAAGGAAACAGCAATGTAGCAGTAAAAACAAAGAGAAACAGATGTTTATTAAATATCTTAAATATGCATATTATGTAAGTAAATAACGATGGGAGATGCTGCAATATACACCTTTAGTAAGTAAATACCGTTGTACTGACCTGGTCGCCAGGTGTTTTGTTGTAAGTTGATGATTGTTTCCCGAGACCTTTCAATTAGAATGTTCTCAGCAAAGAATGGAGGCAGACTTTGAAACTGATATATCATGCAAAAGCAAGTTTACATTGAAATAATACAATACTTAAACGGAATGAAACAGACTGGCCGTTCACAATTTTATAGAATTTTAGTGTCAATCACACATGCAATTGTCAACAATTTTCATATTAAATACTTTGAATATAAAATAAGTATCTTACTAGCAAAACTAAACGTGTCGTAAAGGCCAAATGTATATGCTCAACATGTTAAACCATACACAATCCAATACATACACTTTACAAAAATATAAGTTACGCAAACAAAAAATATAAGTTACAGCTAACTTGATTATTGAAATCTACAAATAATACACGTATATCAGCGAATTTTTTCCTTCTTTATAAAGTACCGGTAAACTGCACTTTCCCAATTACGAAAAAACAACAAATTTCCCAATTGCGCGCCAAAAAATTCCCAATTTAAGGTAAAAAAAAATATTTATTTTTTTGGAAAATGCAACATTTTGTTAGTTTCCCTGTATAGCTCTATGGTTTGAACCTAGGTAAATATAATATTGACAGCTTGAAAACACTTATTTATCAACTTTAAAGTATTTGGGAGCATAAAATCAAATACACAAATTTCCCAATTTGAGGGTTTCACGACTCGATTTTTCCCAATTTGAGGGTTTTCACGACTCATTTTTTCCCAATTCGACCGGTACGGGTACTTTTCCCAATTGGACAAAAAAAATCGCTGTATATGTATAAGCCAATTTACCTCTGTCCGCAGAATGTTTTGGAACAAATTTCTATCTCGATCGTTTTGCCATATTCGTCTACAAAGTTGATAAAAGTTACTCCAATAACGGCTTTCGTCAACATCGTTGTGGGTTGCTGCGTTCATTTTGGAACGAAAAGTTCCGTTACTTAAGGTACTTATGACAAAACACTGTAACACTACGACAAAGATGCCAATGACGTTCATATCGATTGAATGTAATTAAATAGACTAACGTTCTGAAAAATATATGTTATTCACAACATATACCCATTGAACAGGTTGTTTTGTAACTATTCCTTTCTGCTTAGCCGTGTCCCGACTTTGCATGAACGACAAGTGCATACAAAGAAATCATATATATGTCCATCTTATTCATGACAAAGGAGATAGAACAAAGGCAATTAAAATTGTCGCGTAATAAATCTATTAAAGAGTTGTAAAAAGCGACATCAATACAAGAAACAGTTCTACGGAAGGCTTTGTTTGAATAGATGATGTTTGTAGCGGGATGAATCTTGATGCAAACATATGAATTTTGATGACGACGCTTATTTTTTCAAATATAAAGGAGCATTGGAACTTCAGACGTTCAATTGATAAATTGTTGAATTGGCAACCAGTTTCCTTCGATTTGGGTCCATAGAAACTCTCTTACATTTGCCTTTGTTAAACACATCTTCACAATATATTTGTGAACTTGCGTTCTTTAGAATTTTAAATTGTTGTGTTTTTTCGACATTGCATCCTTTAAAATAAAATTAAATGAAGACGCAATCGACGCTTTGTGATCTTGCGTTTACCAAAAACTCATGACGATGACAGTTTTTGGTATATTCGTTTTATCAACGTGTAACTTTAACAAGTCAATCGTATGCCCGCAAAAACTTCGCATGTTTTCCGAAAATACACGTTCGTGTCTAAGCGGCCAATGCCGAGTATATAGCAAGGTGCGATTGATATACGATGTTCATACGGTGCCTGTACGATGTTTTTTACGCACGACCGACGCGACAATCTAAGCGTTTTCGCTAATGTCAGACGTGTCGGTTGCGACTTTATTGCGATCAGATCAAACGCGCGCTTTCCGCACGCTTACGACGCCAGTTATTTGTTTTATAAACATTTTTGACGGGAGATTGGCCTTCGGTGGATGAATCCATTTTGTTACCGACGCACGCTCGACAGAAAGCCCATGTTCTGACCGAGGCTTAAGATATAGTCATAGACAGAGTGTAATATTTTCGAAACAAGCATATTTTGTTTTTTCTAAAATGGCACGTTTTACGTGAACGAGATTTATTAGTTTGAGACACTTTAAGCATCTTTAAATATATGTATGTAAAATAAAATGCACTCGCATCGCCATGCATTTTCCGATTTAATTTCTGAATAACATTTATTTTAATGATGAACATATTGCGCGTAAGAAAATATTAACGTCGAGCCTATGTCATGAAAGGTGATTTTTTTTTACAAACTGTTTCATGAGAGTGCCCCATGCAGATGCAAGCCAAAAATGAAAATTGTACTACAGAAGTAGCTATTATACAATTCGAACAGGCATACAGTTTAGTTGAGGAGCGACACCTGTGGACGCAATGAGCATAATACGAATGTATGGCGTAAGTGTAAGACATGCAAGGATCTGATGAATATAAATTAATTTGTTTGATATGTTGTGTGTTATGTAGCTATGTGGCTTTGTAAATCAATGTCGTTACTTGTTTTCCCTTTAAGACCTACATATAAGAATCCACTTATAATACAATAAAATAATATATACGGTTTCGAAAAGGTAGGTATTACAAATTTGAGTGTGATTTCAAATCATTCATGTGTTTTGAGGAGAGAATAAAACGAAACGGATCACACATAAGAACAAGTTTCTTACCTAACGTGACAATCGCGCTAGATAACTCACTCTGACGTGCTAAGGTATGCATACCGAGTCGTTACCCTTATATGACAAAATTACGAACGAAGAAACCCTAGACATTCATTAGGAATTCAACGTGAGGCTTGTATTTGGTCTTTAATTATACTGCAGATATCAATAACACGTAAAATATTTCATTATATGTTGTTTTAAAATATCTTTTACACTATTACTTAAAATTAGTTATTTATAACGCTCAGTCCATTAAGATGCAGGAGGACGTTGTAGTGGTTTCAATGGAAAGTAATCGCACACGTCTCTTGCTAAAGTAAAATGCAGTGCACATGCATGTTCAAAATAACTTTATTATATTGTTATTTTTTATTTGTAAATTAATTTAAATTATTGTGTTTGCTTAATATGACTTGAAATTCGAAACGCTAATTCATATGAATTAAAACAAACCTTGCGAAAGTAAATAAATAAATATAACATCCATTAATGTCTGTTTAACTGGTTTCTTGTTGTTTTTTTATTTTTATATACAACCATTTCAACATTTAACCATTTACGATCCAAAGAAGGTCTTCATCTACTATTTTATATCAGTGACAATTAAGTGAATTTGTTTCAAATTCACAAAACCTGCATGCACACAAATATCAATAAAACAATATTAAAATACTACGGTTAACGCATTTACTTGTCAGGTCACAAATATTTTCAGTTAAACATAACACATACCATCAGGTCATAGAAGGTGTTATAACATTAGTTTATACATTTAATAAAGTTGAATTATTTGATACGAAAGTGTCGTCTAACAAGAAATAATGATGTCTAACTTGAATAAATTAATTTTCATTTTGTGTTTTTGTATGTCAACATTTCGTTTGCCTTATACCCCGTTCGAAGTACGTTCTGAAAAATGTGACTAAACGGACTCGAACTGTGTAAGAACGGAGTGATCGTAGTAGCAACGTGTTACGAACTGTTTTCGAACTTTGTGGACGGCCTGGAGCGGGGTCGAACGGGAGAGGTGTTTCAGAACTTTGAGCCTACTCACAATTTTCTTCCAAACATCCCGTTCTACAATTAAACGTAGTAACAACGCACTGTAAACGGAATGAACGTACAAAAAACGGATAGGTCGTACTAAGGTCGGTTAAGGAACGTGCCAGAACGTAGTGCGATCGGACCGAAATTACCTGTACGATGCCACACCGATCGAGTCCGTTTCTAGTCCATCCAATCCGTTCTCAGACAGACCGATCCCGTCCGCACAAAGTCTCAAGTACGATCTTGTTTCGTGTAAATAAATAGAAACAAAAAAGTTCTTACAACGTTTGCAACACGTTCTATAAGTTCTCAGTAAGTTCTTAGTATGTTGTACTCGTTCTAGGCAGTTCGCAGTAGGTTCCAAGTACGTTGTACTCGTCCAATCCAGTTGTTACAACGTTCAAGCCGTAAATACAATACGTTCAGACAATGTGCATATAAATAGACACAGCGCGCTCCTTTTTATTTTTGGTTTTGGCAGATTCACGATTTTCAATACCTTCTGCATTTTTCTTGACGTTTTTCAGTTAAGATATTGATTTGTGTTCTTTTAATTAAGGCAGCCTTTAGGCGCACTGCAAATTTGGCGGAATTATTTCTTGGAAGCATTACAAATGTACTTCTGGTCGGCTCACAGCGTGAAACATAAATGAGAACTGGCAGGAACGTAGTCGGTTGTATAATCGCCGTGCGGAATGTGGCTGAAACTACGTCTTATACGTAGAACGTAGTAGGACGGAGTGAGAACTGCCTTTGAACGAGTTACCACTTCACAACGAATAAAGAAGAACTGCGTACGAATGTGATCGAACTGTCTGAGGACGGGCTCGGTCTGACTGGAAACGGTATACCAACGGAGACAATGGGAAAATTGACCCGATTTGAACTGGATAAAGACGGACTGGCAACGGTTATGACGGGATAGGAACGAGCTGCACGTAGCGCGAACTGTGTATGAACGTCATTCAATCATATTGTAGATTTTGTTCTAACCAAAACTACACGTCCCAGCAATTTCACATCCCGTTCTGCATTTTCTTCAGAACGTGGTCGAACTGTCTAAGTACGTGCTTGGTGTATGGGCTCCTTTACGACCGAATCCAAACTTTATAACTTATATAGTGAACAGAAGTACAACTCTAGTTTAGATGTTAAATGCACCAATTGTCTGTTCATCAATTTATAGGGAATAACATAAACACATGGATTTACGACAGAAATATTGTGGGGTTTGACTGTTGTCTCAATTTCTAGATCCTATATTTTCTTGTATCGCGAAGTTGCAACGTATCACAGACAGTGTTATAACGCATGTTTATAAATTGCGTGTGTGACTTTAAGTGCCTGTGCAATACCATTATCTTCTAAAAGACCATCGTTACTCAAATGTGAAACGAAGTTAATATATGAATAAAAACACAGGAGGGAAGCCATTGTTTTATTTTTATTTCATTATAAACAGATAGAGACAAGGAGTGCAACTGCATTTGCCGTAAAACTACACCATCTTTACTATAAACCATGTAACTCGAAGAATATTTTACGAATCAACTACACACCGGTTGTTTTCGACAGCTAATAAAATAATTTATCCGGAAAAATTAACATCAGTACCATTTATCTAGCAGTATTTCGATACCAGCCCTCAGAAGTTGACCCATTTCCATAATCGTGTTTGGTCGGAAAAAAAAGTGAAGAAATGAAGTTGCACTCCCTGTCTCTAGTATAGCATAAATATATAAATATATATGTAACGCTCTTTGGTTTTCTCTGGACAGGTGTAATGTAACACAAGAATAATAAACACTTCTAACCCGTTTTTTAGCTGTATTATCCCAAAGACACAATAACAACGTAATTCACAGTATATCCAATAAATCACAAGTAACAGGCCTTAATTAACATCCAACACAACTGATCTTAAACACCTCAAAGCAACTCAACTTACACTAACAATCAAGTCCCTTTATAGCCCTAAATGATCCATTTAATCCCATGTACTAACAATCCTTAAAATACACATTGTCCTATAAATCAACATTAAACAGCTAAGTCCAGATTATCCATAACATCCATGATACTCCTATATAGTTCATAAATTCGTTACACTGCTCCCTCCTTAGGAGACAGAACTTCCACTGTTCGTAGTTCATAAACACATGTACTTATGCCTATAAAATGCAAAACAAATTAAAAATGCAAAACAAATTAAACTTTAACAGAACGCAAAATAAATTCATTCACTATGAATATTTTGACAAAAAATAATATCAAGAGTTCATCATATTAAGCACTGATATTTTTTAGTCTATTCCGTCCTGGAATTAACAGTTACTTATTGTCATGATATTAAAATGCATAATGTTTGAATTCGTCCTGAAACATCTCAAATAATTTAAAAGGGGTCACTTCTTTAAAGTCTATGGTCTCACTGTAGCCAATTGATGCCGTGCGCTTGATCTCGGTAGGGTTTCCATTAACAAGTTTTATGGTGCGCTGAAGAGTAAGGTTAATTGATGAAACAACATACTCTTCATGCTGATCCTCGTCGTTGACGTCATCAATGATGATGACGTCATCACTGTCATCGGCCTGACTTACATCTTCGTACCTAGGCGCTGATTCGTCGTCGGCAACCCCGCCATCATCGACCGTATCCTGAATTGCTTGTTCCTTAAAATCCTCTTCCTTAGGTGCTGCTTCGTTGTCGGCAAACCCGCTATCGTTTACCGTGTCCGGTTCACTCACAAATGCTGCAGCCTCACCATGTTCATCCTGCAAAATAGTCCCATCACTCACTGCACTTGCAGTTTCATCACCGCACTGCACATTGGATTCAGTATTGTCACGTGTACTATATTCAAAAACAGTCTGCACAGTAATCCCCATGGGGGCGTCTAGCTCCTCCATAGCTTTTAAATAGTCTTCCAAATCTGGGATGGCTTCCAGACTTCCGTCATCAACACACGCTGATTGTGTCTTGTTCGCTGTAGGCACCTTCTGTCCGAAATAACAAGATGACACATCGACAGACACATCGACATGGTCAACATCACTATCCAATGTTTCAACAGCTGAAGATTGTTGTTGCGTCTGCTGAAACTGCTGCTGCTGGGCACAAGAACTTTCTTCGATAATTCCAGTCACTAATCCTTCAAAGACGCTTTCATCCGAACTAACATCACTGTAATAAGCGTCACGCCACTCTTTCTTCGTCATCAATCGAGCACATCCACTTACACGTTTCGCTCTAGAAGCACTATGTCCATGTTTCCGTTCCAAATGATACCTCAAATACGATTGCCTGACAAACAATCCATCACACTTCTTTTCTGTACACACAAAGTACTTTTGCTCAGATGCATGTCATTATTTTATGTGTCTCCTCATATTACTTTTAGTGCTGAATGTTTTCCCGCATGTATCACAACAATATCCCATTTCCACTAATAACACAAAGTCTTTGAAATGTTTCGGTTTTTTTAAAAACACGTCTTGTTCGGCTGAAAGTTGCACCGCTTCTATCACAAGGCCGTGCTGAACTGTTTTTCGCGCCTTTTTCTACATGGAAAACCCGTGCTCGTGAACTGTCTTTCGCGCCGTTTTCTGCATGGAAATTCCGTGCTCGTTCCACTTTAGGTGACCGCTCCGATTGATCCAACTGATCCTCTTGTACAAACTGATCCGTTATGTACTGATCTGCTCCTCTACGGTCCGTTAGTCCGTCCGTACGATGTGTGTCTGTATTTAATTGATTTCCTCTCATTATATCGTGTAAGACAGTCTCATTTATCGTTGAATGTTTATCTCCATTTTCCGCAAAAGTTCTATTGTTTGTTTCTGTATTGGTCGGAATAAAATCTCGCAAATTCGGTTGCTGTACCTCCGTTGTTTCATTGTGTTCTTGCGGAATATGCAGGTTTAAATCACCATGGAATCTCTTAAGATTATCACCATGAACTATAACGGGTGGTGACGACTCTGAATAGCGAATTTTAAACAGCACATCACAAAGCTTTTCTGTAATAATCCATGGTCCGGTCCAGTGACGCACAATCTTCGATTTAACAACTTGCACCGTTTTCTTCTGATTTCTCATCACCAAATCTCCGACATCATAATTAGGTATCTGTATGCGACAGCCATAATGCTTCTTTTGTCTTTCACTTGACTTTGACAAATTTTCACGCACAAAACTAGACATTTTTGTTAGGTTTTCTTGAAGGTCATTGACGAAACTTGGGATACTATTTGATTGTTCTGCTGCTGCACTTTTTTGACACTCACTTCCGGTTTGAATATCTAATGGAAACGACATTTCCGTCCCGTATACTATTCGATGGGGACTATAGCCTGTACTTTCTTGCACTAAACTATTATATGCGATCACCATGTAGTCTAGCAGCAAATCCCAATCTTTTTGATTTTCAGAGACATATTTCGATAACATATTCTAAATATTCTTGTTCATACGTTCAACTAATCCATTTTAGCGAGCATGAAGTGGTGTTGTTCTGCACTTGTTTATCTGAAGTAGATTACACATTTCACGGAAGACTGCACTTTCGAATTGCCTCCCTTGATCCGAATGAATTTCACGAGGACATCCGTATCTTTTCACCCATCCTCGTACCAAACAGTCAGCCACAGTTTCTGCCTGGATATTCTGGAGAGGAAATATTTCCGTCAATTTTGAAAAATAATCCATAATCACTAACACGTAGACATTGGCACGGTCCGTTTCAGGAAAAGGACCAGCTATATCAATACCCACTCTTTCAAAACGTTCACCAACTACGTATTTTTGTAACAGATGTCTCCTGCCTTGGTTAGGATTATTCGCCTCACAACATATTCTGCAACACTTTACATAATCTTCCACAGAACGGCGCATGTTCATCCAATAAAATGGACATGTTTTGGCCCTATTCATAGTCTTCTTTATACCAAAATGTCCTGACACTTTTGCGTCATGAAGATACCATAATACTTTCTTCGCTTCTTCTTGCGGCAGGCATATCCGCCATTTTATGTCACTTTCCGAATACTCCCATTTGATACAGAGAAGTTCATTTTGTATCGCCAATAAGTCCCATCTTGAAATCCAAAATTTCACACCAGCACTTTGATCTTCAATATCCGACCATGTCGGTTTACTTGCTCCCGATCTAATTAAATTCAAAACATAGCTTACATCACTGTCTTCACGTTGAGCACTATAGAGCGTTTGCTTGCTAAGAGAGTTCTCCGGTTCAGGTATATTTTCTGATTGATTTGGCCTATTCGCTTTCCGACCTCGTTTTCGTCTCACTCGTGGTATTGGCATCTCTACTTCAACATCACTTTCATCTGTATTCCCAAGGGCACTTATATCGACTACCACTGTTGGTTCTTTCTCAAATTGTAGATGCTCCGCTTTCTCTAATGACATATGACACTGTCTACATTCAATTACATCAACTCTGCTTACTCTAGACAGAAAATCAGCATTTGCATGTTTCGATTCTGGGCGGTGTTCTATATCATAATCAAACTTACTATCTTGAACAAGGAATCCTTCTCTTTCCGCCACGTCAACTTTCACCTTTGAGTTTACTAGTACTGCACAGTCTGCCGGTACCTCACATTTTTCCGTTGTACATACTTGCGAAAGTTTCTTTCCAGATGAAGTAAGCGTGTTTTCAACAACGTCATTTTCAACATTTATGAGAAACTCTCTATTACTATAATTGAAATTGCACTGAAATTTTTCAATGAAGTCCTCTCCTAATAAATTTTCCGTTACACCACCAACGATAACTGGAAAGAATATCTCGGTATCCTGGAAGTTAAGCACTACCAATGCCTCACCATCACAAATCACTTCCTTCCCATTAGCAGCTTTAAATTTGCACCTTGTTGTCTTAAGTCCAGGCCTATTTCGATAACGAATGCTTTTAAATGAATCCGATGTAATAAATGTTCGTCTTGCACCTGTGTCAATTTTCCAGTTTATCTGTTGATTACACACCTTTCCTGAAACTTTCATTCCTTTCTTCACTCTAACTCGGATGCACTTCAACTTATTGTCACTCACGTCACTTTGTTGAGGTCTTTCTTTAATGTTCAGTTCGACCGTGCTCTGACCTTTCGAGACGGTCGATCCGAGTTTTCCGATGAATCCTTGGGATCCTGATTGCTCGGAGATTCCCATTGATCCTTTGGATTTGAATGATCTCTACCCGGCCCATTCCAGTTCCGACTATTCCAAGATGAGTTGCCACGCCTTCCACGGCCACGAAAACGTCCTAAGTGAAAAACACGTCCACTGTTGTGGTCAGCTCTTTGTTTTTCACGTTCTGTATGTCTTAAACACTCTTCTTGAATTGCAGCTGTAACCGCCTCTTGCAAATTTTTCGGTCTGGTTCTTTTCACAGAGACTCTAAAGTCGGTTGAATCGTGGCAATTTGAAAGAAAAGTGTTCAACGACAATTCCCCTACTAGTTCTGAACAGTCTGGATAGGCTTTCCTCAGAAGATCCTCAATGGATTGGGCAAATTCTCTGTATGTCTCGTTTTTCTGCTTTCTTCTCAATCTGGCATCTGCTAAATAGCTTTCCTTCATATTGATTATGCCAAATCTCTGTTCCATTCTTGAAAACAGTAGGTCGCAGTCGGATTGCATTATTGACGGTAATCCGTAAGCATTAGCTTCAGCTTGACCACGCAGGGAACACAAAAAGGTTCTCCTAGACTCCTCTTTGGACCAATTATTCAAAGTGGTCAAATTATCGAAGTACCTTCTAAAATCATGCCAAACATCACTTCCAGTTCCACTGAATGTTCTACGACACGGGAAATCACGGGACGAAGGCTTTGCAGTATACTGCTCCTTTCTATCAACATTGTGCACATTTGAGGTCCCAACATTTGATACTTCATGATTCACGACACCAGAAAACTTATTAGTCCCTAATGGACGCTCATAGAAACAGTCATAACAGAGAAGCAACAGAGACGATACTAAAATGGCACATACCAGCACTAGATGTGGCAAAAATTCTTTAACAGAAACCATCGCCCTCTCCAAAACATGTGTATGGATCTCCAGAATACTATTTCTGTAATACTGGAGTAGCACAGCCACCAGTACGACTATCATCCAGAATGTTACAAACTTTATCCATCGTATTCTCTTTGGTCTGCCTGTGACAACTGGTACACTGTCCTTTGTATTCCAAATGGGAGACAAGTTATTCACGTCACTATCAAAATCATCTGGGAAAAATACTTGACTTATTCCTGAATCTTTGGATGGAGCACGTGGCTTCAGATCCATTGAATCCGAGTTATTCCCTATGGGAGTCGAACATGCGGTCGGAGAATTTATACTCGGCTTCATTTTGACATCATGTCCGTTATGATCTGAAATACTTTCAGGGGTGGACATCCTGGCCAGAAATGTTCACCGTTAATCACAAATCACAGAACTTCGAGAATACCCCAACATAGATTGTTCGTGAGATGCAATTATCCACATAGGAATTGCATCCCACCGCTGCCACCAATGTAACGCTCTTTGGTTTTCTCTGGACAGGTGTAATGTAACACAAGAATATTAACACTTCTAACCCGTTTTTTAGCTGTATTATCCAAAAGACACAATAACAACGTAATTCACAGTATATCCAATAAATCACAAGTAACAGACCTTAATTAACATCCAACACAACAGATCTTAAACACATCAAAGCAACTCAACTTACACTAACAATCAAGTCCCTTTATAGCCCTAAATGATCCATTTAATCCCATGTACTAACAATCCTTAAAATACACATTGTCCTATAAATCAACATTAAACAGCTAAGTCCAGATTATCCATAACATCCATGATACTCCTATATAGTTCATAAATTCGTTACATATAAATATATATATATATCAATATATATATATATATATACTTGAAAGTCTAAAATCGTGTCTCTAGTATAGCATAAATATTAATATATATATATATATATATATATATATATATATATATATATATATAATATTAATATTTATGCTATACTAGAGACACGATTTTAGACTTTCAAGTAGCTGTCTCCAATGTTCATGGCCCTGTGTACGGTCAGACTTGCAAATTAATTTGTATTGAACTGTTTTCTAACATAATATTTAGACAGTTTATTATTAATACAATTTCGAAGTCTTGATATTGAAAGTCGCTTTTATTCTATACAAAACAAAAGTGGCATACTTAAAATTTATAGGTATACACTTGTTTTAAGAATTTGATTTTGATAACTTTGTAATTTGTACGGTATTGCATATTGCAATAACGAAATTTAAATTGAAAGACGGGGTCATCAATGTTTTGTAAAAGCCTTTATAAGATCACGTCAGGAAAGTTTCCTATAAATAAGAAAAACTATATTTATTATTTTTTTTTTATTATAATACTTTCAAACTGCTATTTTAGACACATGATTGCCCACATCCATTATTTGTTTTTACAATGCAATAATTTTAATTTGCTTCGCAAAATGTTTTGAAAACCAGTAAGAAAGATCGTCAAGAAGACTTAACAAGTTTTACTTGTGGCAATATTATCCTTACTCGCCCAACACCCGCCTCAACACACATATTAAAAGCAAACATATGAAAAAGATGTTCTAATCAGCAAGGCATCACCTGTCGTTCATAATTTATTATCCAATAAGTGTTGAAGAATTTAAAACGATGGTGTCGTATACTGAATAGCCCATCTCCAATACTAAACCTCGTAAAGTGTCATCGTGCATTCAGTCTGAATGGTGCAAAGAGTTAACACACAATGTACAAATTGAATTTTAGTTTACATGCATTCACAGTTATAATTAATTTTTGCGCCATGAATTTCATTCATGTGTTCCTCATTGCTATTTTGACTACAAGGAATGACGTTACAGCGTTGAAAACATTCAATTTCCGTTATAGCGGTACTATTGTGTAAAAAAAGAATGTGCCGAAAAATATCTCGCCTTTACTCACGGTGGCGTGCCCAGCTCTATTGTGTGCACATTCGTATGTAGCAGAACAAATGGATGCAGTGAATTCTAATTTTCGGCAGTCAACGGGGCATGTACCGGCTGTAAGAAAACACTTGCTCATCCATCATCGACATTGGTACCGTCAACAGCAAATGAGTACTATCGCCTTGGTATGTAGCCTGCTGTTTTGATTCTTAGATAGTATGATACGTATGATAATCATTTTATATTTCTACCAACCGCTACAAAAAAATCAATACATTCATTCCAAGAAAAATAAACATACTATTATGTTCTAGGAACGAGTTGTGTGTCAACGAAAAATTTAAAAAAAACATCATAATTTCAGTTGACTCACCTCATCTTGTTTAAAGTAATACGTGCTTTAACGAACTTTTAAGTGAATGGCGTTGTGAAAATGGTATATTATACACAAAACAGCAAGGCATTCGGTTGAGAAATTGTTTACTGTAATCAGGGGTCGATTTATGAATGTCAGGCTGTTGTTTTTAACATAAGTGGATTTTCTCGGGCTATTACAATAATGCTAGGTTTCCTTTTTTATAAAATGTATGTTAATTCACCATAAAATAATTGATATTAAGGTATTGTGTTGTTTGCATTTGCAAAAGAAATGTCAAGATTTGAATTGCGTTGTTATGTAAGATCTGTGTTACATAAATTGGAATACACCCTTATAATGGTGATATTGAGGTGTTGTTGTGTTTGCTTTTGCAAACTAAATGTCGATACTCGGTATGTGTATTAACATGGTTTTTGGCATTGAGGGATTTTTGACGTATAAACGAGTTAGTCAATTAATTTTCAACTTACTGTTGCCTCATCACGTGCTACTGTGTACAGGAATGTTATTAAAATAAGATTATTATATTTTTGTTGCGCATTATGAAGTGTTTGTTTGTAACATATGATACTACTTGATCATTTCCCAAACTTTGCATTTCGATATACAATCGTACTATCTTCTTGTGAACAGTATACAGCTAATTCATCTTAAAACGACGTGTTTGCAGTGTTCTGGTATTCACCATCATTATGTGCATGTTTATTCATACGCCACATCGCCATATAATTGTACAACAAATACTAGTAAACGTGTCGGTATCGGTGTGAACGTGGGCGTTTTTTAATTATTAATTTAATCAAATTTATTTCCATTTTGGGATAGTTTATAGTCATGTATTAACATCAATGAAAAAATGAAGTGTTGATATTAAAAAAAAATAAATTATTATTGCAAATTCTCAATGCATTGCTGACAGATAATTTGTCTAACTACCCTGACCATGAAAAACTTTTGTTGTTTTTTTCACGTAAAGTAAAAATTTAGCTTTGATGTTTGAAATGTAAGTTCATCAATGCAAATCATGCTAATTAAATCCATATGACATTTACCATGGCGATCGGATGGGGAATTGTTTACCAAATCACGTGTACTCTTCAATTATAAATGAATAACAATTAAATACTTGGTAAAAGTAATTGAATAGATAAATAGAACGCTTTATGTAAAATGAACGATTGTTGAATGCTGGGTATGACCGTGAACTATTGTAACGTGAACAATTTACATATTCTCACTCGCGTAATCCGTCATAAAAATCTTTATCTTTCTAAAATTAGTACACGCTTATATCCCGAAAGCCTACGCATGTCATCATATGTATTCATATGTTTCATATATGTATTCGCTTTAACCAACCACTTTTCTTTATCTCAGATATTAACAAAAACTTGGATTTGACCAACGGAGGTTCCAGGTATTCGTTTAATTTCAACAGACAAATGGACTTCAAAAGCGCAAAGGTTTGTATTGAATGTGCTTGTCTCTACCTCATGGTTTCATAATGAGATTCATTAAAATATTTGGAGTTATTGAATATTAAAGTCATTAATTCAATAATATAATGGGCTAAAGTAGAGGCTAAATTGTGTGATGGTGTTGTGAAATAAAAGCAATCAGATAAAAAGAAGCATAAATTGACGGAACTCAGTTACTTTTTGTCTTTAATTTCATAACACAGACTGTACTAGACCCACGAAACGCTAGCTCAATATTGTTAAATTTAGTCCGCACATGTTTAATGAACATATAAACTGCTGCAGCAGCAATTTTCAGTATCAGAAACTCACGTATAATATAAATAAATTTGTAGTAGAATTTTTTTTTCGAAATTTGCAATATGAAACTACGTAAAGTCATGTTCATTTAAAATGAATTAAAAAAGTTCCAGCTCTAAATATCTTCATTACAGTTAAAGCAGAATCCAGTCCAGCCAAGTAACATACTTAGATGCAAACTAATACTATGAATGAAGATAAGAACAATATATCAACACGGCGTGTTTTTTTTTAATTCTTGGTAATAACATTAACCCATTTATGCCTAGCGTCTAGAAAAAGGCCTTTGCAAACAGCGTAGACCGCAATGAGACGCCGCATGATGCGGCGTCTCATCAGGGTCTTCGCTGTTTGCTTACAGGAATTTCTGTTAGAAATATTCTAAATATAGAAATAAATATACTAGACAACCCTAATTTTGGAAATAAATTGATCCAATTTAGCAGGATGGGAGAATCCACTAGGCATAAATGGGTTAAGACACGTAAACTAAGCCCGAATAATATTGCATGTTTTTCACTTATATTTATTGGCATATATTTGACTGTCAGTATAAAAAATACGCATTACTATATAAATTTCTCCCAAAGTGGTCGATGGAAAACACGCAAAAAACGTCTAGGGTCAATAACCTTCCTTGAGGAAAGACCTAATCATAAATCCTGTGCACATTCCTATTTAAGGCAGATACATGAAAATGTCTGACTAAAATCTCATCATTTACCATTAAAAATTATATTCACTATATCGAGTACCGTATAAGCGACATAGAGGCCTATAGACGGTGAAATATTTGAGACCCGCCCAGGGCCCCTACAACACCAGTGCTCAGTAAATTTCACTCGCTTAAAAACGCGTTCTAGTGCCAACCCACATTACATGGATATTAAATAATTGGTTTTGTCAAGTTATTAGGCTGAGTACGTAAGTACAGAATATTTGAGTCGTGTTCTGAGAAAACTGGGAATAATGCATGTGCGTAAAGTGTCATCCTAGATTAGCCTGTGCAGTCCGCACATGCTAATCAGGGCCGAAAGTTTCCACTTTTATGACGTTTTTGCTTGTAAATCAAGTCTATGCTTAGCAAAAATCCAATTCAGGCGGAAAGTGTCGTCCCTGATTAGCCTGTGCGGACTGCACAGGCTAATCTGGGACGACACTTAACGCACATGCATTAAGCCAAGTTTTCTCAGAACGCGGCACAATGTTTCATCGCGGTCTCATAGGGTTCCAAACATCGCGGGGCCCATTGGCATTTGCCTTAATTGCCTAATGGGTTATCTTGGACTGACAAAATATAGTGTTAATAAACGTTATGTGCAGGTCTAAGAAAGCTGCGTCTGAAAATGAATTACAGGACTTACATGAGCATATTATTATAAGGTATATTTTAAAGATATATTTAACTAACACAAATAGGATGTTGTTGTTGTTTTTCTGTATAATGAACATGTTTTTCACGTGTGATAATAAAATAATTTTATTTTAAATTGCCAAGTAAAACAAAATTCTAAAAAAGTTGCCACCGCAATAAATTTATCATATCGGAAAAATATATTGAACATAAATTTTAACTAGGCCAACATATACACTATGTCTTAATGGCGTTTGCGTGAGTTAAAAATACATTAATTATATAAGTTCATATTAGAAAACGAAAATACACCATTATTTGAGTCATATATAAGATATGCATGTGGAAATGAAAATCTTAACCACCACACGTTTCTGTATTATTCCAATATCAGATTGACGTGCATTCGTTTTAACATGTGTTTGCAATTTGTGTAGGCGCATATACTTTTGGCACTGGAGTAACTTATACTGTTAGATCAATGTTAACGAAGATGCTTTCACTTAGATCGATTTTAATCAATTGCATTATTTTTTTAACAAAAAATCAAAGTAATGAGGAATTATATATGTTCAAAATATTAACTCTTAAGCGTGCCATATGCGTTCACTCGTTCGAGAGGATATAACAAACGAAACAAAAGTTCACTCGTTCGAGAGGATATAACAATTGAAACAAAAGTCCACTCGTTCGAGAAGATATAACAAACGAAACAAAAGTCCACTCGTTCGAGAGGATATAACAAACGAAACAAAAGTCCAAAAGAAGTAAGCTTTAAACATTACTTTCAAACATACATATATGTTTTCGTTTGAAAATTGTTTCTCTTGTTTACAAATGTAAATTTGATAAACATTTTGCGAACAGTTTGGATTTGTTCAGAGTGAACTATTTACTTTTCAAATGTATTGGCTAATGCAATTGTTTCCACGAATATACAGATGTTATCGACGTTAACGACCCCGGATGTATACAACCATATATTAATAACTTCAAGCTAAACTAAATCACACATTTGTGGGATATGGCTTAAGCCTTCAACCGACATTAATTTGAACCAAATTGCTACATCATACTGCCTCTAAAATAAGTTTTATTATTACAAACCAATAAGACAAATCATAATATGTATTCCTCTTAGCATGAATGTTACAGCAATTTTTGCTGATTTACATCTCTCTGCGGCAACTACGTCTTGCGTTGGAACGGCGCTATTATTGTTTCAATGAATATACATTGAAAAGAGAATTGATCGAAAGGTTGTTAGTTTCAACACGCAATCTAGATTTGTATTAAATTGTATTGTTTCAAACGAAGCAATGCGTATGACTTGCGATCTTGAAGTCAATGATCCAGTTATATCTCAAACGGACTGCGATTATTACATTAACACTGAATGTTAATTTTATGAGGATGCCGCGAAGTTGCCGTGCAGCTACTAATAATTGAGAGGCGTTCTGCGAAAACTGGGCAAAATGCATGTGCATAAAGTGTCGTCCCAGATTAGCCTGTGCAGTCCGCACAGGCTAATCAAGGACGACACTTTCCGCTTTTATGACATTTTTCGTTTAAATTATTATTATTATTATTATAAACCTTATTAATAAAGCGCCCTTTTCATGTAATAAAACACGTTCAACGGCGCTGTACAATAATAAATACATATCATTATCTTGTAAAAACATAAAATAACCATAACATTGTAAAACAATTTAAAATCTAACTAAGCATATGATAAGAAACCCGTAGCCTGGTAAAACAATAGAATCAATAAAATCGTCATATGGAACATTACTATTATAAAAGGGATTAACATTAAAACAACAATTGTGGACTATCCAAGAACATTAGCAGTTTATCGCATCTGAAGTGCCAATATTGATTTAATCAGTTTCCGTAGACAGCACGAAGTAGTGGGTTTTTAATTGTCTTTTGAAACACTGGAGTGTTTGACAGTCTCTAGCATATATAGGCAGTGAGTTCCACAATTTCGGAGCAACTGATTTGAAGCTCCTTTCCCGTACTTCTCTTTGCTTTTTGAGGGCACCAGTGCCATCGATTGGTGTGCTGAACGTAGATTACGCGTTGGTCTATAGACATCTATCATGTCCTTGATATACGCTGGAGATTGGCCTTGTAGAGCTTTACATGTAAGTGTCATTATTTTATAGTTCACTCTGTACTGTACAGGTAGCCAATGGAAGTCCTTCAGAATCGGTGTGATGTGACTGTACTTTGATGTTCTAGTTATTATTCAGGCAGCAGTATTCTGAACAACCTGCAATTTGTTGATCGTATGCTGGGGAATTCCGTACAGCAGAGCATTGCAGTAGTCCAGTCGAGATGTTACTAACGCATTTACCAGGGTTTTGGTGGCATCTGTGTTGATTTATTGCTGAATGCGACCAATTTTCCTTAACTGAGCGTAGGTGGATCTACAGAGAGAATTTACATGCCGATCCATGTTCATCTTGGAGTCCAGGAAAGCACCCAGGTTTCTTACACTAGATGACTGTATTATGTCTGACTTGTCCAGTTTCACAGTAATGTTAGAAACTGCCTTCTTGTCCCTATCAGATGTGAACACAATTAATTTGGTGTTTTCTGAGTTAAGTTTCAGCATGTTGGTATTCATCCAATGGTTAATATCATTAAGACAATCCGTCACTTGGTTAATAGTGTCTTCTATTGTTGTAGGGTTTGTTGGTTTGAATGACATGTAAAGCTGTGAGTCATCAGCATAAAATGTGCGTTTATCCTGTGTTTACGACATAAAGCACCGACAGGTTCCGTGTACATGACATAGAATTTGGGGCCTAACACCGAGCCTTGGGGCACACTATATGTCATATGCACTGGCTTTGACAGCTCTCCGTCTATACAGACAGTCTGAAAACGGTCACTCAGATATGCCTTCATCCAAGCCAGTGGCTGCCCTGTAATTCCGAAATGGGTTTCGAGCCGTACAAGCAGTGTCTTGTGGTAAATGGTATCGAAGGCTGCAGAGAGGTCCGGTCCAGCATCACCAAAACTGTTACTTGGTGTTGGTCTAAGGATTGTAAAATGTCGCTGTGAACTTAAATCAAAGCAGTGTCTGTTGAATGAAATTTTCTGTATGCAGATTGGTTTGGCTCATGGAGATTGTTTGAATCCATGTGATGTTCTAAGCGTGAGAAGTATCTTCTTAACAAAAATCCAATAAAGGCAAAACATGTCTTCCCTGATTAGCCTGTGCGGACTGCACATGCTAATCTAGGACGACACTTTACGCACATGCATTATGTCCAGTCTTCTCAGAATAGGACTTAATTGATTTCGTTTATTAATAATACATAGTATATGTTTCAGCAAAGTCTCTCATCACCCGAGGGATTTTACTGAATAATTTGTTTTAATTATTAATTTACTTTTCATAGCATTTTAAAAGTAATTTCCCCGTCAAAGTATCTTAATGCGCTTCAAGCTAATCAATCACCCCTCGGTTGCGAGCTATTACTCTTTGAGATAAGTTAATCCATACAAACGATCTTTTAAAAGGCATGCATATTGCTAACTTATTAGCAAGACGTGTATTGTGTATATAACCGTAATACAGATAGTTGCTTTTATGATGACTCTCGTATTACGCGGCTTGATGTGGTTCAATTTGCATATAAGTATTAAAAGAAAACAATCATACTTGTAACACGGCGATTTTATAGGTTATTCAATGATAAATATAATTGGAACTACCAAAGGCCTGTGTTCAGAGACAACTTCCCACTCAGTCCAAGAGTCATATATTCCCATCTTTATCTTTCGGATAATAAATAATTAATCGGCGCTACGCCCTTGTCCATGTATTGTATATAGGGATGGCAAACCAAAGCAGATCCGTAACTGGTTAAACTATTTCGATATTCGAGCGGTTAACCGGTTAACCCACTGTCTTTGTACCACATAAATAAATAAAAAGCATCCGAAAAACGTATACGTTTACAAAGACCTACAAAATATGTATTTTATAGGTCTTTGACGTTTATAAACAATTACATGCATATGCAAATACACTCTGTCTTGTTAATTGTCTTGCAACCTAATTACTTGTGCGTTGTGAGAAAACTAGGCATATGAGTAAAGTGTCGTCCAAGATTAGCCTGTGCAGTCCGCAAAGGCTAATCAGGGAAGAAATTTCAACATACACTGGATTCTCGTTAAGCAGATACTTTCCTTTGACTTTCGTTTATTAATTGTGCCTTTGTTTTTATACCGGAGCTCTGTAGCACCGATGTTCAAACCTAGCTATTAAAGGCTTTTAATGACACACTTCGAATAAGGTGAACCTCTGCGAACACGTCCCTTTTTAGATTAAACAATAGTTTTTATTTCACGCGTTTCGATAGTATAGCGTGAAATATTTGTCTTACGCGAAACGAGACTGTTTTACAGTAATAAAATGATTGGTCAGTCTTGCACGAGGATCTCAAACGTATGATTATGTTGTGTAGAGTTCATTCTACCAGGCGTCTAAAGTCAGTGCGGACAGGTTTTATTGTCTTCTCTTAATACACAGTTCGTTTTACACATGGTCGTGCAGCCATGGCGAGTCAAGAGAATGACATTCTTTCTCATTTGGAGGACAATATTTCAAGGAAATTTGAGAGTTTGGAAAGACGAATGAGCGAAAATCAACAGTTGTCGCAAGCCCAGTTAAATTCTATTCAAGAAAATTTGTCCAGGAACGAGAATTACACGTTTCGTAAGAAGGGTAACGAGGAGCAGTACAAGATCAACAACAAAGTTTTGAACAAATTAAGAGAGGCAGAAGGATTTTTGCAAGAATCCGTCAGGTTGCAGCCCACCGAGTCTGTGGTAGCCGCGAATAAGAAGATTGCAGAAGGTTTAAATCTCAAGACGGCTATTGAGACGGAGATTCAGGACAGCGGGATTAGCGTTAACGAGTTTGGAGATTTGGCGGGAAAGATGTCGGGACAACTAGTGTATTCAAGAAGTGACAATACAAATAAAAAGTATTTTAGTTATTTTATTAAGTGGAAATCTTTTATATCTTCTAAGGGCGGCTTAGCGGTTCCAGCTTCTCCTATCCATGTGGCTTTGTATTTGACTGATCTTATTGACAAGCAAGTATCGAGTTCTGTTATAAGTGCTTCTTTATATAGCATTAAGTGGGCTCGTTCTTTTAAAAATCTCCCTGATCTTACGGCTAATGCATGTGTGATGAATTTGCTGGAATCCGCAAAAAGAACATTGTCAAAACCTGTTTCTCGCAAGGAACCGATTTCTTTAGAATCGTTCAAAGAGCTTTGTGAAAAGTACTCTAACAATACAGATTTGCTTGTATTGAGGGATTTATGCATGATATCTTTAGCATTTAATGGTTTTTACGATTTAACGAGCTAGTTAATTTGAGATGTGATGATATTCATTTTTTTAACTAATATTTTACAATTACCATAAGAAAAAGTAAGACTGACCAATATCGTAACGGCGAAAAAATCGATATCGCTAAGGGCGAAACTGCGGCTTGCCCGTATTTTATTTTAAATAGATATTTAGAAATTGCTGGATTATCGACGAGTGACAATAGTTTCTTGTTTAGACCTATTAATAATTCAAAAGGCAATTTAAAATTGATTTAGAAAGACAAACCGCTGAGTTATACCCGAAGTCGCGAGTGTATAACGGCTAGATTAAGAGAAGTGGTAGGTAATGCAAATATTGGCTTGCATTCATTGCGTGCCGGGGGCGCAACATGCGTGGCGAACGCGGGATTTAATGACCGTTGTTGGAAACGGCATGGTCGCTGGAAGAGCGAAAATAGTAAGGATAGATATGTCTGTGACTCCTTGGAGAAGAGACTGAGTGTGTCTAAGGCTCTGGCGTTATAAATATTGGCATTTTCATTTTCAAATAGAATTGTGATGTTAAAAAGTTAATATTTTATTTATGTTATTTTTTTTTGTCCCACCAGCCCGCTCTTTTCGTTTTCTAAACGTCTCGTCTGGTATTGCAAATATGAGTTTGTTGTTTTTAAGGAGAAACAGAAGTGTAGCAAAGACTTTTTATTTCACGCGTTTCGATAGTATAGCGTGAAATATTTGTCTTACGCGAAACGAGACTGTTTTATAGTAATAAAATGATTGGTCAGTCTTGCACGAGGATCTCAAACGTATGATTATGTTGTGTAGAGTTCATTCTACCAGGCGCCTTTAGTCAGTGCGGACAGGTTTTATTTTAATTCTCTGTGCTAAGAAAAATTTGTTGTTGTTTTTTGTAGTGATTGTATATGTTTTGGATTTGTATATGAAACCAGACACATGAATGAAGCTCGACATTCGTATCGTGTTCCGACAATTGGCAGACGAGCACAGGTTTCCAGCGTTAACCGTCTCTGGTTAGCATAGGTGCGTTTACGCACCTATGCTTATGGTATATACCACATTTCGAAAATCCACATATATCGGTTGCCCTTTATGAAGCCTTACCTGATCAAAAATCAGACGAAATATCTATTAAATTTAGTATATGGTCATTCTTACAAAAAAAATTTGGAAACGTTTTTCTAACGTTTTCTTCCAAGAATATTGCTGACACCGTTTTCAGTGAAATTTTCTAAGACCGTTTTATGTCAAAAAATCTTCTTATAACCTAAAACAAATTTCGTTCGTAAAACAATTCTATCTGCACTATAAATCTCAATCTCCTACGCAGTGGCCTCCCTTATTCTAGAAGTTACTGACCGGGCGAAGCAAGGGAAGTAACTGCTGTGAGGAGTTTCTATAAAAATCTGCATTCAGAAATCTGTATTCAGAACTCAATCTGTTGTGCACGTCTGCATCTAACGCTTACCACAAGTTTTACGACAAATTCTTGACGCAGACGAATAGGGTAGCGTCTATTTTCATTTTTGAAAAGAATAGTTCGATACAGATCTGTCCGTGCTTAAATTTTGAAAGGCTTGGGTAATTATTTTTCATAAGCGTGTCAAACACTGATGTAAATGGAAAGATTATCTATTTAAATAGTCGGTAATTGTTTGAAATTATTGATTTGAGAAATTCGCGGATGGCGATATCGAACTACATTATACCACGTGACGCCATTCTTCCCTGCATCTTGCACCTATGCTTTTAACGCCATCGGCGCTCTCGTTTTTCCTGGCCGGTCGGTTCACATCTTGTAGTCATAAATCTTGCCATGTATGTATTCAATGTTGAACTTGGCTGCACAGTGTCCCGCAAATAAACGTATCGTCTGGTATTGCAAATATGTGTTTGTTGTTTTTAAGGAGAAACAGAAGTGTAGCAAAGACTATGATATTGATCACAGGGGTATGATGCAATTGCGGTTATTATAATACTGAAATTCAGTGACATGCCACTGATGCTGGTACTGCTGCTGATGTTGATACTGCTGCTTATGATGATGATGAGACCACGAGAGCTTGCGTGACTGCGCAGGCTGCTCTGAAGCAACGCTGGTCGCATATTGCATAGGGCCCATTTTATATGACGCCGTTCAATTAGGACTGTTAGCGGAACGATTACTTTTGAATGAACGTATTGCCTTACATGAAAAGAGAATGAGTCACGTTTTTACAAGTCACATAACATAAAATACACGCATTACTTATTCTAAAATCTCTGGCTCGAACATTCAAGTTTTCCCAACAGGGTTTCATGTTTTAGAAACGCGTAAACATTCTTAAAAGCGTGGTATTTGAAATTCAGCGTTAGTCCGTTTGCTAATGACAAACTACATTAAAGCGTGTTTTTGATCAAGGAATAATATAAAAAGCGTGTTTTACGTAAAATAAATAATAAATGAAGCGGGTTTATCTTAATGTGATAATTTATGATGCTTGTTAAAAAACAACTTTATTTTATTACTTTCGCTCTCTCAAAATCTTTGTTCATGTAATAATAAATGAAGCGTTGTTTCAAACCTCAATAGAATGTAAAGTGCTAAACAAACACACTGCAGAGTAGGTGCTAATTGCTGGTGTGCCTGCTCATTAATCCGCTACACCCCGATGGTTTACAACTCTAATCGATTTTGATCCACAGGGGGGTGGCATCACGGTGTGGTAATTGCCGATAATTTGCGATCAGATAAGCGGATTGTGAAATGAAGTAAAACAAAACTAACGATTTGAGCATTTATTGCGTTCAACAAAAAATGCGTTTTCTGAAAGAGTAACAGAACAGAACAGAGCAGACAGTTTATTAAGACTTATATAAATGTACATCGTCTAAATACATGAAATATAATACTAAATTGTGTAATGTGTCTATATATAACAACGTATGAGTTATAACAAAATGCAATATTACAATTTGAAACTAAGTTTACTTAACAAAGTAGTACGACTTTATAATACATAGTTTAATATCATTTCACTGTCAGTAAGGAAATACTAGTTTTCGTTGACAATATTATTTGTTATAGAATATCTAACGGTTAAAGCTTCCTTCATATATTTACACAAATTTTTAATTTCAAATTTACAAGTTGATTTCAATAAGGAATGAAACTTAAAAACTGATGGATTCACATAGTAAACAGTTTTAATATATTTTTGCCTTATTTGAGGGAAACATGGGCATTTACATATAAAGTGGAATTCGTCTTCTATGTCCCTTTGAACACAACATTTACAGTATCGTTCATTACGAGGAATATTGTTACGTGTGTATCTTCCAGTTTGAGTTCTCAAAGGGTGGGCAGAAGCCCTTAGTTTAACAAAATATGTACGCAAACGTTTTGGCAGTAAATCTAAATACGTTTCATATTCAAGAGTTGTTTTGAATATCCTGTACATATCTAAAACAGAACTATTATTCATAAAGCCAAACCATTCTTGTTTAAATATATCTATAATTCTACATTTTTATTCACATATAAACGAATGTGTGTTCATTATAGTTGCATTTTTGAATACATATGTAAATCCATAATTATTTAACAACTTTTTTACTTTTGATACCCAAATTGTATACCCTTTATCACAATCATTTATCGCTTGGTTATACACAGTTTGTATGATAATATTTTCACTATTTACAATTTTAAGCTAATATTTTACAATACGAACATATCTATTTACATAAAGTGGGTGTCTACCTAATTCACCATACACCGCTGCATTACATGTGTTACTTTTAACATTTAACAACCTTTTGCAAAATTTTAAGTGAATGCGTTCAATATCTTTAAATTTATTAAAACCCCATATCTCTGATGAATAATTTAAAATCGAGCCAACAAAGGCATCAAACAACTGACACAATATTCTATACTTAAGATCGTACTGTTTGCATTTAAAAAGCAAAGTATTCATAGCCTTAAGGGCTTTTCCTACTAAATGTTCCTGATTTAATATAAAACTAACAGTATAATTAATAATAGTCCCCGGATAGTTAAAATTATCCATGACGTGAATGGTTTTTCCGTTATATGTCCATTTCTCATCTTGACGAATTCTACCCCTTTTGCGGAAAACCATTATTTTTGTTTTGCTTGTATAAACAGTAAGTCCCCATGAGTTACAATTAAGGTAAAGCTTGTCTAAATGAGATTGTATTTCTTCTAGTGATTTACCCAAAATTGCCATAGTAACCGAATATTATTTTTGTAATCGGTTAGCCTCCTTAAGAAACGGATAACCGGTAAACCGATTAACCGTTGCCATCCCTAATTATATACTATTTTAGAGAAAAATGAATCTGTGTGTACGTACACACGCTGTATTACTATATGTTTACCTTAATATATCCATTAAAAGTGTTCATAGAGACGTGTGTTTTGATTAGTTTAAAGTAAGCTATCTTCAGTATTTTAATATTTAAAGCAATATATGAAGAGCATGTCCCGATAGGGAATATTTTTTAAGAATCAAAACACACATAATTGAAGTGTGTTTTAATGTAGATAAAGTTGGAACTGGGTGCCGCTGTAATAGTTGCTTTGAATTATTTGAAAAAAAATATTAACTATTGTTTATAAACAAAAAATAAGTAAACCACATATGTTCATAAACGTAAGTCATTTGTTATGCGACTTCTAAAAGCACTGGGATCAGAAATGCGAAAACAGTTTTTTGCGTTTTGGCTCGAGACGGTAAACGCATACGAATTGATCAAATTCATATTCCTAAAATTGTCAATATTAAACATGTACGTATTTTTGCAGTGTATTACTTGCATCACATTTGTGTTACTCCTAAGTCCGTACTTCCTAATTGTATTAGCAATTTACGTACCATTATTCAATTCAATGTGTAAGTTATCAAGTAAGCATGCTAACATCGTTGGAATGAATTTAAATATTAAAGTATCTTTATATCTTTAACAAGATATATCTAACAAGTTAACATAATATGTTCACGCTTATACGAAGTGAAGTTATATTAACAAAAACCCGAGCAAATTAATAACTGAAGTAAATGAAATGCATCAACAGATAAGACTCACGTGCAAAAAAACAAGTTCACTTAATTAATGGTCTTATACAAATCTACAAAACGTCTTTTTACTCAAATAAACTACCAATACGTACATGTTTAACATGGACAAATTTAGACATATTAATGATATCATTTTTTTAAACATAAATGTATTAAGACAAGTATAATCACTTTTGAATGTGTTAGTTCCATATTCATATAGATTTTATAGATTCGAATTGTTGCATGTAAGACATACAAAATAAAGCATTCAATTATGTGTGTTTTGTGCCGTTCGCATAAACGACAAAGGTTAATCGCACCTACTCAAGGTCAGTCTCCGCTTTGAAGGTAATACAATAGTCTCATACTGTAATCGTGAGCATATAAAACTCAAGTTAGAGGTCGGTTTCAGTCGTATTGCCAGCAGATTGACGCGCAATCGGTTGTGCCTAACACGCAAAAAAAACAAAACTTCCTAGCAGGTGTCGTTATCGAAAAGCATACAGGTAATGGATAAACCAGGTCTACATGAGCCGTGCTCTGTGAAAATGGTGTTTAATGCATGTGCGTAAAGTGTCGTCCCAGATTAGCATGTGCAGTCCCAACAGGCTAATCATGGTCGACACTTTCCGCTTAAATATTATTTGTTCTTTAAAGGAAGTCTCTCCTTAGCTTAAATCTAGTTCAGGCGGAAAGTGCTGTCCGTGATTAGCCTGTGTGGACTGCACAGTCCAATGTGGAACGACCCTTTTTGCACATTCATTAAACCCCCTTTTCATAGAGCACGGCTAAAATGTATAAAATGTGGTGGTGGGAACTCCGAAAACAGGGATTGATACACTTGTCTAGTAAAGTGTCGTCCTGGATTAAACATACACTCCACACTTTGCAGAAGTATGGTATTTTCCGGTTCAAGGAAATCACTTCTAACTTTTGAAAATGAATCTCATTTTATCGTCATTCATGCCATTATTATATATATCCCAAGTACTACTAAGAGCTTCGAGACAACATATGAATAGCTGTCCTGAACTACTTTCGATCAAAGCATCTGAGAAAGAGGATTACGAAATAACTTGGCACAAGTGTTAGCCTCAACAACATTATTCAATGACAAAGTCAATCTTTGATGTCGAAATATAACATATAGCACTTTATTATCAATTGGGTTTGTCCGTTCTTTAAAATGACACGAAATGACACGAACGTTAAAGAAATTAATAAAAGGACCGGAATAATTGATAGAATTACCGAAGTGACTTAGAAGGACAAATACAACTTACAGGGACGGACCAGAAATAGATGTAAGCAAACGGAGGCAAGAAGGACAGAGGTCTTGCTAAAACGACAGCAAATTGAACAGATTGAACACACAAAAATGGACTGGAACTGACCAAGTATTACTGAACCCACTTAGAAAGACTTAAACGACTCAGACAGATTGTACCGACAAAAAAAAAGAAAAGTTCCACCAAAAACCAACATGGACACTGTCACACCTATATATTTTTTAAATAATGCATACATACATATCACAGACTAACCATGCTTTTACGGATTTTAAACGTTACTAATGTGTACCTTTATGATTTACGCCCCAAACACTAATGCTTCCTTGAGGTTTATTTGGTGATCGAAAGTCAGATACAAAATCAATTTTCAAGCCTAAAAGTCTTTAACGGCATATAAAGTTTAACTCAGTCTCGGTTATTTGTCTAGCTGTATAGTTTATTTTTTAACGACACGTGGTTTTGAATATGTGCGTATTTGAATGACGGCAATGCTCAATTGAATATAAAACTGAGTCACATTAAAAACGTGTTAACAGTGTGCATGCATGAGTTGCTATTTGTTTATGATTGTGAATGATCGTCGACAAATGCATGACTCTTGTTTTCTTTCAGTACGATAGTACTGATTTATATAACAAATCATGAAAAATAACTCTTATTCATTTATTAACAGGAGTGGTCTGGATGGGTATTTCTGACAGCAACAATACTGGGAAATTCCAGGTCGAACACAGTGGACAAATGCTTAACTACTCATGTTGGGCTAATGGACAACCTTGGACCAACGGGGGACACTATCGATGTGCAGTGTAATGCCACGGGATAAACATAAAATCTTGGTTTACCAGAGGATGCAAATGACCGGACCAGTATGTCGTGTGCAGAAACGACTAGAACGCGTAAAGCTCGCGTATTCGGCAACGTATGCTATTTTGAATAGCAACAAACTATTTGACATGCTCACTACCTTTGCTTTTTTTCTTCATAAAAATAATTACCGAAACAAAATGCTTGTAAAAGGTATAAGCAACATACGTACGATACATGAAGTGATGCAATTGTAATTAACTATAAATGTATGGTTTGTCATTTTTGAAAAACATGCAAATTAAAAATCATCAATCAAAAACAAAAAAAAATTGCTTTTATGACAGATGTTAAATTGCCATAACATTGTGAATTATTTTTATAACATTTTTTCAGTTTTTGTTCTCACAAAATTGTATTACCTCGAAAATAACTAAATAAGAAGAAGGATTTTGAAATGTGTGTTTAAGACTTGAATATCATACTCAGTAATTGTTTCGGAAATATAGCAATATCATTGAATACATTAGACACAATTCGGCGTAACTAACTCTATCTCATCATCCGCACAGTGAGTTTATTGGCGTATTGCATTCATGAAAATCGAAATGTTTTGATAATCTAATTAAAGACTTGATCAAATTAATAACTGATGTGGTATTTCAGAAGCATCTTAGGTTAAATTATATTCTTATCCTTAAATCGAGAAATTATCTCAAGTTTTTCAGTTGATACTGCAATAGTTTGGCATCAGGATTTATATTGAAATAACATCCTTATGACAAAGTTATTTGAGAAAAATCAACAACACTTGTCTTTGCTTATGTGACAAAGAAATATAAAATATTGTTGTTTTGAACATAAGTGAAAATATTTAAGAAATGACTTAAGATGTTTCTAGAATACAAGCCCGTGGTCTATACATTGGGTTTTGCTCTGAATGTATTGATTCTCCGTTAAATTTCCCAAAGCGTTTCCCCTTCATCCGGCAATACCCCTGTATAGGGGGTTGCACATTGACCATTGAAGAGTGCAAAATACAGAATTACACCCTACACGGGAGTTTGTTTTCGGGAGAGGTTAAACAATGAAGACACCAACTAGGCATTAACACGAAAATCTTACGTAAATAAAAATATATACATGTATATGACAACAGCATAACATGTTCCAAGATGTCTAGTTTTACGAAAGTCGCGTAAAGGAAATCAAACACTATTTTATATGCAAACGTATTAAAAAAATAGTGTCTAAATGACTTCACTGAATAAATGTCATTATACATGTAATATGTCATTATACATGCAAATATATCATGCTTGGTGCATTAATCTGAAAAGTTTTCATGTCCCTGTTTGTTTTATTTACAAATGTATGCACTAAGTTTGGGAATATGCTTTTAATTAGAAATAAATCGTTTATGTATATGTTGAAGCTAACCCTCAAAGGTCAATAAGTTCAATTATATTATTTATTTCACCTGACTAAAAATCATGTTTAACTGTCGGTGTTGTTTAAATGATGAGGTCACTAATGACTATCATAATGCTTGCTAAAAAATGTCATTCAAACGACCACTGGTTCAATTATGTTATATAAATCATCTGATCTTTCCTAGTTGTCATTACAAATGTGAGAATTCCCATATATATATATATCAAATGCGATTCAAATAACGAATGTTATTAGCTTTTACCTATAACTCATCAATTTGAATGCGTATATGTACCATTGTTTTGTTGTTTCCCTTTACATATGTGTTTATAATTCAGTTTGTATAGACAGTTGCGCTTATGCTTAGAATTCGAATTGAAGTTCTCTTACTAATATTAAGCATCTTCTTAAAGTTCCTACCTAAATACTTACGATAACATGTTCAACTTTGCATAATTTTTCAGCCAATATTGACCGCTTATTAAATCAAACATATCTTAAGAATGTTTAAACACATGAAAACATTCTATACTGTCATAAAATTTAGATTTTTTATCGTTTCATTAGTAAATTCCAATATATTAATGTGTCCGTGTCGTCACAAAGACCTTCGAATACCATAATTTGTGTGCGGAGGATTTATCGAAAATTGCAAATAGTTCATACTTCTACTGGCTTTTTACGAGCCATTGAGCTGTAAGATTTAATTGTGTATCGTATGCAGTCTTGAAAATGGTACCATTGTTTGAATACACATGTATGCAAACAAGTATGTGTAGAAAAAGCTTAATTCTATATATGAGGGCTGTCATCTGACAAAGGGATCCGATCTGGGGCTTTCTTTATGCAAAGAATATTAAGATTAGCACTAAGTTATCTCAAAATATAAATTGCTACCTGTATTTTTTAACTTTATACACGCGAATCGCGTTTTAAAATGAAATTTAAAGAAAACAATACAAACACTAAAAAACATGTTATACTTGTACGTATGTAATAACTCAAAATTTTACCTAATATTAATCAATTAACGAAACATTATATTAAATATGTGTCTACGACAAGAGTGATATATTTTTCTGTCTCCTGTGGACCGATTTCTTTTGTAATTTAATAATGCGATGTAAACAAGTTGTACAAGTCTAGTTTTCTAAATATGACTAAGAAAACCTGTTAATTATGATCAAAAGCAATATGTGACAAAAGTATGCATCGCCATTTTAGCTCTAACATAAGCCGGGTGAGTATTTACTTGTTTGTTTTTCTCTATTGACATCTGTTTGTGATATAATATATTTGCATATGTATATACATGTACATATATGTTTTTGCTTTAATTGTTTTGAACATTTTTTTCATAGAAGGCATTCCTTTTCAGTTGCTGTAGTGAAATAAAAAAAACTTGTTTTGGAATCAACTGTGTTATTTATCAAGAACGTTGAAAGCGTATTGTGAGAGGTGAAAACAAATCATACATTAAACGAAGGTGTGAAGTATATGGGAAATTCTAACACTATTCGCGACTTGTTTTCAATAGACAAAGAAGGAAATCAAGTGTGGGTTATTCTGCAATAATTATGGGCGGAGCTTACTGTTTCGAAAATAGTTCCGAATAAATAAAGAAAATATTGCAGTAAAATGCACTTGCTAAAACCAGCTCTAAAAGAAATGTAATTAATGTAGCATGTATATAAATGTAATGAAAAAACAACTTGTATATGTGGTGATAAGTGGCATAGCCACGCCTACAAAGAACGTTATTTGTTAGGAAACGTAATAAAGAAAACATTTATAGCATGTCAGCTTTTCAGTAGCATCAATAAACGTAACGTCATTTAGTTTCTATGATTTTAAAGGGTACTCCGTGGGACGGTATATCGTAATAGTCTCCCTCGGTACGGTTCACGATACGCCTCCGAGTCCGTACGGTACGGTACGGTACGGCATTTTCCATGACGCCTTTCAAGGGAAGTAACTGTAATTCGCCCAAAACAATGGCGGAGGTGCACATGTTAATCTGGGACGACACTTTACGCACATACAGTTAAACCCTTTTGTACAGAGCACGGCCAAAATAGTTTAAATCTAGCCTTAGATAACATCTGCTTACAAGATAATACAATACTAATTTGTAAAGCAAAACAAGATTACCTAAACAACGTTATTGTCAATTATTGTTAGAAATTAATAAGGAGTTGGTTTTGTGATCATCCGCTACGGCTGGACTGTTGTCGAACGGATAAGGAAACATGCGATTGCATTTGTTTTTAACGTAGGTGCGTTTTCAAACACAAGACAGCAGTTCACTAGCAGAGTCAATATGTCGGAGAAAAGTATGATTCATTCTAGTTTTTTTGTTATCGCAGTTTTCAGATTATAGTGTTTTTTTTTTAATAAGGCCTAAAACCACACATCGACTTTCATTGACCTAACTTTACTCATTTAAGAGTTATCGCAAGACGTTCGTGTTCAAGTATCAATGTAATATTTACAACCAAAACAAATGAACAATAATGTGCACAAGTCCATTTGATACGGTGAGCAAACAATATTTTTTTCAATGCGCTTTTGTACTTTGATTAACCCATTTATACCTAGTGGACTCTCCCATCCTTCTAAATTGGATCAATGTATTTCCAAAATTTGGGATGGCTAGTATATTTGTTTCTATATTTAGAATATTTGTTACATACATTCCTTTAAGCAAACAGCGCAGACCCTGATGAGACGCCGCATCATTCGGCGTCTCATCTGGGTCTATGCTGTTTGCAAAGGCCTTTTTTCTAGATAGGCATATATGGGTTAACACCATGACATTTACTGTTGACGCTTACATTCCTGTCAGATCATTGGAACGTATGTTCTTATTTGATAACACCTTATACGTATTCCCTATAGCATTAACTTTCGCATATCGGGATGTCGTTTTGCTCTGTGAGTAAATGCTACTATAATTGAAATTCGATTTGTATGACAAATAATATTCTTTATTTTTATAGCTTTCAAGTACACACATGAAGCACAAAGGTTATTCCGCATTAGTTATATTTGATGGGGTCGATGTTCTCATTATATTTAGTCTCTTGTGTGAGACCTCGGGATATAACAATCTAAATTTAAAAACTTGCATGCATAATAGGATGATCAAGCACTCGTATTGCGCGGCATGACGTGGTTTATTTTGCAAGACATGTGGGTGAAAGAAAATAATCATACTTGTAACACGGCGTTTTTACAGGTTATACAATGATAAATATAATTGGAACTTCCAAAAGCCTGTGTTCAGAGACAACTTCCCACTCAGTCCAAGAGTCCTATTTACCAATCTTTATCTTTCTGATAATTTATAATTTACCTGCGTTACGCCCTTGCCTATGTATAATATTCTATTTTAGAGAAAAATGAATCCGTTTGTACGCAAAAACACTGTATTACTATATGTTACCCTTAATATATCCATTCAAATTGTACATATAGACGTGTGATTCGTTTAGTATAAAGTAAGCTTTCTTCAGTATTATAATATTTAAAGCAAGGTACGAGGCGCATGTCCCTATAGGGAATATTTTTCAATAATCTAAGCACACATAAAACGGCCACCGGAAAAACTTTGCGAAACCGAAATTTCGCAAACTTAAGTACCCTTTTTCTTGAAGGTTTGCTTATTTGTGATAAAGTATAAGATAAAAGTCTAACTTGTGATTAATAATTGGTTATTTTTGCTTGTTAAATTCGTTTTCTTCACTATGAACTTTATTTGCAAAGTTGGGGTTCCCATGGGATTTTTGTATATTCCCATGGGATTTTTCATTATCCCATGGGAATTTTGGTTTCTCCCATGGGATTTTTCTCCAGCTTTTTTTATGGGAGAAAAAATCCCATGGGATTTTCAAAAACATTAAACACGTTTGTTTGTGCTTAGTTATCGATTTTAAGCATAGTTAAAGCATTTGTGCTTATTTTCGTTCAATTTACTTTGATAGAAAAAAAATCCCATTTTTGTATGGGAAAAAAAAATCCCATGGGATTTTTTTCTGATTTTTAGAGATTTATTCATGTAACCTTCAGAAACACTACCTTTTAACAAATGATGAGCATTTCTCGCGATTTCAACGCGTCAAATCGTGTTTAAAAAAAAAAAATCCCATGGGATTTTTTTGTCCCATGGGAATTTTTTATCCCATGGGATTTTTTTCCCCATGGGATTTTTTTTCCAATGGGATTTTTTTAAAGGTATAAGTTTCTAAAAGCTATATAATAATAATAATAATAATAATAATAATAATAATAATAATAATAATAATAATAATAATAATAATAATAATCGTGCTCAATATGATGAATTTGTACTTTTAAGCGACTAACATTTTTATTCGAGCCGATCGTCGAGTCCAAATGGTGAGTATAAGAGCAATTTACCAGTACAAATAAATCTCACTTGTGTAGAGAACGCTACCGTACTATAAAATAATCTTGATAATAAGTCATATCATTTCTCGACAGAAAATGAAAACAGTATCCATATTGATGTCAGCAATGTCCCCTGCTATGATAAATATTCACAAAATGAAAAACCTTGACAATAATTCCGTGTCGAATACGCATTAGATTATAGCAATCAAATTCATATAAGCATTGATAAGATAATATGCGAAAATGGGTCTTATGTCAAATACGGCCAGCGTAGCTCCATTCCATAATGTCCGGTATTAAGTCACGTCAAGTTTCGTGGTCGAATTATAGCATAATAATCATTTTCACATTACGCGAATCATATGAGTTTCCCTACATATATTGTGTTAAAATTTATGTTACACTAATGTGCGATGATGAAAAGGGGATTTCGGTAATTCTACATTCGCCCGCCTAGTACCGAAATCCCCATATTTACGCCTTAAAGGGTCAATAGGTCATCGGTATGAATGGTTTTTGACTTCACATGAATGTTAAGGTGCAAAAAAATGATATTAATTTTAATTATTAAGCACTCTTGACAGCATTAAGTTGCCTCTCAGTGGGGATTTCGGTAATTCTACACTAGAACTTAAACGCGCGCCGGTACCGAAATCCTGCTGTACAAACCTTCAAGTGTCAACAAAATTATTATAGTGTTTTTTTTTCATTAGCAACCAGTGACATGTATTATCTCCCATTCGGTTACTTCTTTTGGAAAATAATTAGCGGGGATTTCGGTACTGCTACATTCGTACGCCCAGAGCCGAAATCACCCATGTTTACGCCAATCCCCCATATTACGCCTTAAAGGGTCTATATGTCATTATGTTTGGGTTTTGGCTTTGCATTAATGTTGATTTGTACACAATCATATTAGTGTTAATCATTTAAACACTCTTATCAGAATATTTTTTCCATTATTAAATAGTTTATTAATGTGAAAAATGTGTAAACGAATGTAAAAAAGGTAAAATGTACATTTAAAACATTGGTTTCACAAAAGTATATGTAAATATAACATGACATAGTAATAATAAGTCTTCAGAAAGTATTTTCCAAACAAATCTGATGAAACAAATGATATCGTACTACCTTATTTACAATATGCTATACACTTTTGCAATTTAGTTATCAATGTTTAATCAAAGCATAAATCAGCATATGTTGCCTCTTAGCGGGAATTTCGGTAATTCTTAACAAGCACATAAACCCGCGCCGGTACCGAAATCCCCGCTGTACAAACCTTCAAGTGTAAAAAAATACTGATTTAGGTTTAAATAAAGGGAACAATAGTATTTTTGGCCACCAAAAAGCACTTCCGCGTCAACAAAACGATTGAAATTATGTCAGAAACCCAGCTTTTCATTGTATAAATTGCAATACACCATCGGCCGCCGAGAGCGGAATACTGCGCTTGGCCGCTAAACAATGTGGATTGCATCAAATTAAATGTCAATTTTCGATTTTATTACAAAAATAAACACTGCCTTTTTATAAATATGTCAAGCACGTACACTTAACAAAAAAATCGATATATCTTTATGTAATGTAGAAAAGTAAAGCGCTTTATATATAACAATGTTTTATAATGTCTCTCTGGTTGAGAAAAAAAACTTAACAAAACCATGTAGAACATATAATATGTTTTCATAATTAAAAATAAATATTTAATGATGCACGTGATGTTTTATAATTGATATAAGTTCACGTGTCATTGAACGAGTTAAGGGAGAGATGCGAATTAAATTACACATAATTAAAAACTGATACTATACTGTCAGCTTGATTTATAAATTGTGTTCCATCGCGCCAATATATTCATTGTTCCATGAAATTGTGTATAAAAGCAAAACGATTGAAATTATGTCAGAAATCCTGCTTTTCACATGAAATGATCTTTAACACTTTATTTATTCCAATCAGGTAAATAACAAATACAATAATAGGGGAAGTCTATACTGTGTATTAGAAACTTGTTGTGGTGATCCCTATCTTATCCGCTCAATACACATCCACCTGGCTACTGTACAGAAAAAATTAGATTTACTTCCAAAATAACTGATTTCATTAATTGCTAACTTGTTGTCTACATTTTAAATTAACTACGATAATGGATCAACATCACCGTTGCACAATTATTAAGTTCACAGTAATCTGTACTTTAAATAGATAGCCTAATTAAAGACGGTGCTAATAAAGAACAAAGCGTGAACGTGGATATTTAGAAATTAGATCCTTTTTTGCATGACACTGGCAGTATATCATTTTATCTTATATAAATAAGCCACATTTAAGACATGGATAAAATTAAAATAAGACACATTTGCATCTTTCATTTCTTGAAAAAGAAATAAGCACGCAGTCACATCTAAATAAGATACATTGAAGACACAGAAAAAAAAAAAAAGACACATTTGCATCTTTCACTAAATTTTCTTAAAAAAACATGTGAAACTGAAGAAAAACATTTATTACTGACACATTATTCTAAAAGTCGACTGACAACTTAAGTTCAAAGAGGGATTTACAATTAAATAAGATCCATTTTCGCATGATGCTGGTTGTAGAGCAAGCAATACATTTCTTACTGACACATTATTCTAAAAGTCGACAGGCAACATAAATTCAACGAGGTTACCACAATTAAATAAGATCAATTTTCGCATGATACTGGTTGTATAGCAAGTAGTCACATATTAATTACAGCTTGCATTAGTTGCAAAAAATTTGGTTAAGTGCGCGTGCTTCTGAACGTTGCGTTAAGCGAGAGTGTTGTCATTTTGTTAGTTTTATATTTTGGTATTATGTATGATTATTGCTTGTTTTGAATTTGAAATAAACGCTTTCTGGCAAATAAGCATCGTCTTAATTTTAATACAAATAATGAACATTTGACATACAAAATGTCCAATAACATACCGGCAATAACATTATATATATGTTAATTTCTTTGCATGTTTATACCGAAATTATAGCCGACATCGGCAGTTAGGGAAATTTTGTGACACACTTTAGCACATCAAACATGCATGATAGTTCTTTTTTCATATGATATTCCCCTGGTTGCTTACCGGTGTATTGGTGCAGTTGATAACCCCGCCGGGACTACAGTAGGGTGCTAATACACACGTGTATCGTGTTCAATACAATCGTCTTAATTTTAATACAAATAATGAACATTTGACATACAAAATGTCCAATAACATTTCGGCATTAACATTATATATATGTTAATTTCTTTGCATGTTTATACCGAAATTATAGCCGACATCGGCAGTTAGGGAAATTTTGTGACACACTTTAACAAATCAAACATGCATGATAGTTCTTTTTTCATATGATATTCCCCTGGTTGCTTACCGGTGTATTGGTGCAGTTGATAACCCCGCCGGGACTACAGTAGGGTGCTAATACACACGTGTATCGTGTTCAATACCCGATCAATGCTACAACGTGTAAGAACGGGAATTTCGGTAATTCTACCTTTTTTAGCTTGCGCACCTCTAATGGGCACATATCCAAATATAATTTAATTAATTATTTTCCTAATCAGCATCATTTCACTAAACTACATGCAAATTTGTAGGTAGGCTTTCCATGCTTAAAAAAAATAAACCGATTTTTTCAAAACCACCCTCACGCTCGGCTTTTGTCCAGTTTATTTTCACCCCTGGGGTATATAAAAGTTCCATAATTCATTCAAATTTCCAAATATGGGCATGCAGTTGGTGTGTACAGATGCAGTAAAGGTGTTTAAAGTTTAAACAAGATGAAATAAGTATTCTTTTACAGACATTTATTGTTTACAAATTTTAATCTATGGAATAGCGCCATGAAATGTAAGTGATTTCAGCCAAGTAAAAATTGGGTCGGTTAAAAACAAAGTGTCATAAAATTCAAAATAGTATCATTTAAGTTATATTTTAAACTTAGTTTTTATAGAAACACTATATACAGCAAAATACCAAAAAAATAGACAGATTTACCGTTTACTTTTTGAAATAAAAATAAAAATGCAACATGCATCATTCGTATTTTCAGCAGTAAATTAATCAATTTAGCCATAACGTTGTTTTAATTTTAAAATTGAAGGATGTGCATACAATTTTCAACATATTTAACAATAAACATAGCTTATGTGCTATATTAAATCAAATTACGTTAGAAAAGAAATAAAACGCGTCGCAAAAAGTATGCGATGTCGGCAGGAATCGAACCTGCGCGGGAATTAAATTAGAATTATATAAATAAAAAGGTAAAAAGGCTCGCTCGATCTTCGAAGAAATCGCGAAATCGTATTTTTCAGATGATAATTGGATCAAAGTCAATATTTATAGTGAAAATAATGTAATCTAAATGAATAAGTTAAACATATATCAAAATTCGAAGTTTGAAAAAAATAAAATGCATCTCTCGGAAATAAGCGATCATTGAAGATCGGCAATGGCTTATGTATGAAGTGAAAGGACAGTTGAAAGTTTCCATTTTGCACGTTAATGATTCTGATAATATGGTGACAAAGGCAGCAGTCCTATGTAGTATTGTGTTTGACCGGAGAGTAGCGTGATCTGTGTCGGTGTTGGGCGCTCTGAGGGCGCAATCCGGCTACAAAGGTACATAGGAACCTCTTGTGGCTATAGTCCATGGATCGGGTTCGGCAGACAGAGAACATGTAAATTTTTATATGTATGTTTTATATCTTAATTACCTAAACGTATATTTATCCTGGTTACTTATTTATTGAGGTTTGAGTTAGTCGCAATGATTGTAGATACGTTGTACTATATTTAGTAAGTATTTGGAGGACGAGTGGCACGGGCACGCGCTTTATTATCACTTATGCAAGGAACGCGTTTTGTTTATATACGTATTTTTGATATTCCGATAGGCTTAAGGGAGGGTACTTATTCAAGTAAAACGCGATATTTTTTGC